>NW_008348313.1:1104148-1141880 GCF_000622305.1 Nannospalax galili
CAGTGATTGGCTGACTGCGGTCCAGGCCGCCCACCCGGGAGTCGCAGCCCACTGTAAAAGCAGCCGCGCTCTCCCGGCTCGCAGTAGCCCGCCCGGAGGTCTCTGGTTCTGTGTCTTGCTTCAACAGTGTTTGGACGGAACAGACCCAGGGACTTTTTTTTTTTTTCTTTCTTTATTTCTTTCTTTCTTTTAATTTCCAACCGCCTTCCAGTCCCTCCAGTCGCCGCGTCCGGGACCAGCTCTCCAGCCAACACCGTCTCCTTGCGGTTAGCTCCACACTGCCCATCAGGATGACCTCCCAGATCCGTCAGAATTATTCCACCGAGGTGGAGGCTGCGGTCAACCGCCTGGTCAACCTGCACCTGCGGGCCTCCTACACCTACCTCTCCCTGGTGAGCTACCCCAGGCTACCCCTCCTGTAACTGCGGGCCTCCATCCCGCAGCGCATGCGCGGCCTTCTTTGTTCCTCCGGGTTGTGGAGAGGGCGGAGTCCTCCCGCCTGGGCCTTGCCCTCCTCCGACTCCGTTCTGTTTGAGGCTGGGTCTCCCTGTAGCCCAGGCTGACCTCCAACTCGCTGTGGAGACCAGACTGGCCTCGAACTCGCGGAGATCCGCCTTGCCTCTGCCTCGCGAGTGCTGGGATTGAAGGTGTGGGCCCTTGTGTGTATTTCTTCCCCGCAGGGCTACTATTTCGACCGGGATGACGTGGCTCTGGAGGGCGTGGGCCACTTCTTCCGCGAGTTGGCCGAGGAGAAGCGCGAGGGCGCGGAGCGGCTGCTCAAGTTGCAGAACCAGCGCGGCGGCCGCGCGCTCTTCCAGGATGTGCAGGTGAATGCGGTCTGCAGGCGACACCTCCCAGGAGGCCGTGCTTGCGGAGCCCTGGAGAAGTTGGGGGCTGCTGCGTTGAGTGCCAGTCTTGAGGGGTTTAACGGCAGAACATGGAGGCAGCTGGGAATCACTCCAGGCCACTCCCTGATCTCCTGCAAATTTAGACTTGACTGGATGAGGGGTACTGCGTAGGGCTAGTTGTGAGCCATTTTTTCTCGTGTGTGTAGAAACCAGCTCAGGATGAGTGGGGTAAAACCCAGGAGGCCATGGAAGCTGCCTTGGCCCTGGAGAAGAACCTGAACCAGGCCCTCCTGGATCTTCATGCCCTCGGTTCTGCCCGCACAGACCCCCATGTAAGTACCTTGGTCATCCTTGGTCCCTGTTTTTTATTTTTAATGATTAAGTTTATTCGAGACTGGAGAGCTGGCTCAGTGGTTAAGAGCATTGGCTACTCTTGCAGAAAACCCGGGTTCCAATCCCAGTACCTACATGGCAACTAACAACCGTTTGTAACTCCAGTTCCAGAGAAAACCCTCTTCTGATGACCTCCGTGGGTATTGCACGACGTGGGTGCACTTGCGTGCATGCAAGCATTAACATTGATACGCATAAAAAATAATTTCTGTAAAAAAGATTTATTCTTATTTTATGGGTCTGAGTGTTTGCCTTTGATCCTGAGTGCAGGGATTAAATGTGCACCACCACCCAGGGCTTTTTTTTTTTTTTTTTTTTTTTTTTTTTTTTTTTTAGATGATTTGTTTTTTTGAGGCGGGGTCTCTCCCTGTGTTTCCAGTGATGCCCTTAACTATGTAGCTCAGGCTACCTTTGAACTTCAGTAATCAACCTCCCGCCTCACCCTCCTGAGTTGAGTGGGGTGAGTGGGAACAGTTGTGTGGCACCATATACCCCACCCAGCTCTACCTACTCTTGAGGGCAGATTTCCTCTGAGCCCATCTTTAGAGGCAGTTCTGCTTCTCCAAGGACTGAGTCTCTGATGTGTCTGGTCTCTCAGCTCTGTGACTTCCTGGAGAACCACTTCCTGGATGAGGAGGTGAAGCTCATCAAGAAGATGGGAGACCACCTGACCAACCTCCGCAGGCTGGCTGGACCCCAGCCTTCTCAGGCTGGCGTTCCTCAGCCATCACTGGGCGAGTATCTGTTTGAGCGGCTCACCCTCAAGCACGACTAGGTCTCCATGCATTCCAGGGGGCTCCCTCCTCTGCCCTGCACTGCTGGCTCCCAGCCCTCCGCCTGATCCTCTCCAGCCACTAGGCAGCTTTGAAACGCCCTGGAGCCCCTCCTAAGCCTTGGACCAACTGAAAATAAAGCATTTTTGAAACAGCAGCTGATGATTTTGTGTGTGTGTGCGCATGTGAGAGAGGGAGGGAGGCATGGTGGGGTGGGGGACAAGTCAGCTCCATCCTGGTTTTTTTGGTGAGTCTGATGCAGCCTAAGTCAGCTGGGGTGGCTTTGCTTTATTGGGGAGTAGGGACTACACTGAGCTATATTCCCTGTCCCTGAAGGTACACAGGGCTAAATACAAATGGAAGGTAAAGGCTGCAATCCCTTTTTGTGGGCAAGTTGAAGCTATTGAGATGCAAGTTGTTTGGCTTCCGGGAAATGCCAGTACAGGTATGCTGGGATTAACTGTCAGGAGGATCTAGCAGCCAGAATCACAGGTGCCCACCCAATGGGTGCTGAGCTAGAGTTTGGGGTCCATTAGAGGATATGAAACTTGGGGTCATGGTTCAAATGGGAACTGAAGCCTGGTCAAGGGTCAGAGGCATGGGGTAGGGACACTGCTGTCAGCTTTGATGCCTTCCCCTCAGTGGTGGGAAAGGAATCCACTGCTCTGTGGGGCCAGTCAGATACTTCAACCCAACCCTGCCCTCTTTCCTCATTGCACTTCTGGGATCACAGGGAGGGAATGAGCTGTATGCTGGTCACACTGACAGGAAGGTGACCCAATCCACAGGAATTACAGCTTTCTAGTTAGTTCCCTGAGTGCCAAGATAGGAGACTTCAGCCGTGCACGCAGAGGGCACTGAGGCCCCACTGAGTATGGGGACCAGAGGTACAAACTGCTACAGCCAATTTGTCCAACTGTGAGTACAAGCCACACGTGGCCAGTATTACTGGGAGACGGGATTTAAGTTTTGGGTGGTCCTGGGGATGGAACCCAAGTCCTGGCATGTGCCAGGCTGGCAGTCTGCTGAGGCACACCTGCCTGCATTTCACTTTTTGAGACAGTCTAAGTTGCCCAGGGTGGCCCTGTGAACTCCACTCTGCAACCCAGGTAAATTTGAACATTTAGCCCTCCTGCCCAAGTCTTGATGCACCACCAGGCTGAATGCCCTGTCCATCTTGTATATCACAGAAACACTTTACACCCAAGATCACCAGAACCAATTCTTTGCCACTTGCAACGCAAATCCAAAGCATCAGACACACCTTCCTCGAACAATGGCCAAGTCTTTCCACAGCAGGTAGTGAGGTGGAAGACCCAAAGAGGAAAGAGCAGTAACTAAAACCACAAGGAAATGGCCTGGGGAGTGTCTGTAACTGCCAGCACTTGAGAGGCTGAGGAAAGACTGCTATGAGTTTAAGCCAACCTGGGTTACAAAGCAAGACCCCACATATAAAATCTAACAAACAAAAAAGCCAGTGAGGACCAGGGGAGTCAGGAGGGAGGCCTGCCAGTGAGGACCGGGGGAGTCAGGGGGGAGGCCTGCCAGTGAGGACCGGGGAGTTGGGGGGAGGCCTGCCAGTGAGGACCGAGGGAGTCGGGAGGGAGGCCTACCAAGGGCACAGATCTGGCCACACTCGGTGACTCTTAAATACAGGTGTATTTTTCATGTCTTGACACGGCAATCACACGCCTTCTGCCCTCCCCCTCTGGACTGCAAACCAAGCAGGGCATCAAGCCAAGCACTGCATATGTGAGGGGCCCTGCCCATTCACTGAAGCAGGGGGCAGGACGCAGCTTGCAGGCAGAAAAGCCTTGGGGTACATGTGAAGCTTCTAGAACCCAGGGGACTCAGTTCTAGATCAGGAAAGGGGATCAGGATGTAGCACAGTGATAAGACTCCTGACTCAGTGGTGGGGACCCGGAACCCAGTGGTTTCACAGAGGGCCGAGCAGTCGTGGACAGCCAGTTCAGTCATCAGGCATTCCCTGGACAGGACACGGGGGACTGAAGAAAGAGTAAGATCTGGTCCAGAAAAAGCCAGAGTAAGGCAAAGGTGTCTGGTCCAAGACTGCATGCTCCCTTGAAGAAAATAAATGAACCCACAGTACCCATGGAGGGCAATACCTGCAGTCTGTCCTGACACCACAGTCATGGGTTGAAATGGAGGACCATAAACATTGTTATCTTTGTATTTTGAGATAGGCTCTCATGTTGCTCAGCCTAGCCTTGAGCTGTCTATGTAACTGAGGATGACCCTGACCTCCTGAGCCTCATGCTGGGATTACAGGTGTGTGCCACCACGCCCAGTTTATGCCGCACTGGGCATAAAAGCCAGGGCTGGGCAAGCACCCCACCAACTGAGCAACCTCCCCAGTGCATATGGTTATAGTAATCCCTGAAGTGCCCTAAGTCTGGACTTGGATGTCCCACTGGCAGGGAAGTCATGTGGTTTCTAGCACATGATAGTCCCCAAGGGCAGGCCTGAGCTTAGCATACTCTGTACACTGCAGGTTCAGAGGAAGAAGCCACAGCCTGGAAAACCAGCCAGGTTTCCTAAAATCTCTGGCACTGCAGAAAAATGGATTCCTGGTCTCTGAGACCCAGTCTAAGCCTGGAGACTCCAGAGAACAGAATACACTCTGTAATCCAAGAAAGGCACAGCGTCATGGAGTGTGGGGGCTCCAAGAGTTGGAGTGGGAGGGCTAGAATGTCTGGAAGGGGGGGAGGCTGTAGACCACACAGGGCAGGTGGCCCACTCGGGGTCTGGAGTGGTGATCAGGTCCGGCCTGTCTGCACGGACCCCTCTGCAGGAGGGACACAGGAGAGCAGGAGGTGTAGTGGGGGGCTTAGTTTCGTTCCTCGCCCAGGGAACTGGCAGGGCTGAGGGGCTCACTGGGGGTGCTGATCGAGCTGGAGGGGCCAGTGTCCACCGAGTTGCTTCGCCTGCTACCGCCGGTGGACGAGGCACAGGAGGCCCGACGTGGCCACTCGGGTGCCCGGATGTTGCGGCGGTCCTTGGCAGCCTCTGCCTCCTCATCGTAACGCTCACCGTCTTCCACCAGGGGTCCATCTCGGGGCTCTTCCTCATCCTCACTCTGGTGTGGACTTGAGTGTCGAGACAAGGAGGGTGATGGTGGCACGGAGGCTGGCCGTGGGTAGCGGTACCCCTGGGCCTGCATACCCAGGCACAGGCACAAATCACAGTTTAGTGGATGCCACTGAAGGCCCCATAGGTGTCCACTTGCCCTCAAGCCCTTCTATCCCCTAAATGGACCCCCACTCCTAGCCCAGCATAGCATTGTTGCTACCAGCCCACCATTGGTCCCACATCCACTCACCGCATCTGCCTTGTGAGGTTCGTAGGTGAAATGATCTGGAAAGGCCTTGGCCAGAGCCATGTGGCGGGCAGACATATAGTACTGGGCAGAAAGGGAAAACCGTGTCAAGAGTTATAGGGCACACCCTGCTTTCTGGCAGGTATATCCCAGTCACATTTTAAATTTTATTTATTTATTTATTTTTGGGGAGGGTCTTTTTGAGACAGGGTCTCTATGTAGCCCCAGCTGCCCTGGAACTTGCTGTGTAGACGAGGCTGGCCTGTTTGGTTTTTTTTTTTTTTCCTTTTTTCTTTTAAAGCACAGTCAAACATTCCCCACCCTCACTGGGAGATTCTAGGCCAGTGCTCTACAGCTTAAGCATGTCCCCAGCCCCAGAACCCTACCACTGAGCCACAATGCTCTCCTCTCATTGGTGGATTCTAGGCAAAGGCTCTACCTCTGAGCTACAATCCCAGCATCTTTTTAAAAATATGTATTTTATTATTTTTATTTTATGTGTATGAGTGTGCTGCCTGCATGTAAGTGCACCCATGTTATGCAATGCCCATGGAGGACAGAAGAGGGAGCCAGATCACCTCAAAATGGAGTTATGAATGTTAGCTGGTATTTGAACCTGGGTCCTTTGCAAGGGCCAGTGCTCTTAACCGCTGAGTCATCTCTTCAGCCCAGGACCACACCTTTTATGCAGATGAGTACACTGGGCAAAACTTTCTCATTCTATCTCTCTATGCAAATGTTTGTATTTCAGTTTTACCTCACATCAAAAGGCAGAATTGGGAGTAAACCATTGTTGGCCAGCATGCCCAGCCTGGCCAAACCTCTTTAGGCAAGTAAGAACTCTGACCCAATGTTATTCCTAGAAATTAATTTTCTTTTTCTTTTGTACATGTATGTGTGTGTTTATGTGATTGTATGCAGGTATATATTTATGTGCAGGCACACGTGTGGAGGTCAGAGGACAAACTCAGGTGCCGTTCCTTGGGTGCTGTGCATTTTGTTTTTTTTTTGTTTAGGATTTTTTTTTCCCCAAATTTATTTATTTTTGGCCTTTTTTGAGACAGGGTCTCCCAATAGCCTCAGCTGTCCTGGAACTCACTATGTAGACCAGGCTGGCCTTGAACTCACAGAGATCTGCCTGCCTCTGACTCCCAAGGGCTGGGATTAAAGGCGCGCACCACCACACCCAGAATGGATTTATTTATTTTTGAGTGTATGCATATGTATGTGTGCTTCGAACATGCACAAGGTCAGAAGAAGGCACTGGATCTCTCAGGACTGCAGTTACACGTTTCACGCATGCTAGGCTTGTTATGTGGGTGATGGGATTCAAACTCTGGTTCTCCAGCCAGGCATTGTGGCGCATACCTGTAGTCTGGGCACTTGGGAGGCAGAGGCAGGCAGATCTCTGTGAGTTCAAGGCCAGCCTGGTCTATATAGCAAGTTCTAGGCCAGCTGGGGCTACAAGGGAGACCCTGTCTCAAAAATACCAAAAAAGGAAAAAAAAAGATCAGCTCTTCCTCACCCAGTAGTAATCAACTGTCAATAGTTCTTTGGCTAAGATTGGGGCCTGCTGTCCATTTCCAGAGTTCTGTGCTGGGATATATATTTGCATTTATATTATATGTGAGTATTTTGACTGCATGTATGTATGTGTACATGTGTACTATGTTTGTGCTTGGTGCTCACAAAGGACAGAAGAAGGGGACAGTCATGAACAACCATGTGGGTGCTGGGAATTGAACTGAGGTCCTCTGACTGTCCAGCCATCTCTCCCACGGTTTTGTTGTTGTTGTTGTTGTTTTGAGACAGGGGCTGTGTACCCCTGGCTGGCCTGGAACTCACAGAGATCCACCTGCTTCTGCCTCAAGAGAGCTTAGATTAAAGCAGTGCATCACCACGCCCAGCCCAAAGATGAATTTCTTAAAGGGACAAAACTGTTCTACATAGGAGCCCCTGGCCTGTCTCCAGCCTCTCAAGGCTGCGGAACCAGGGGCGGCCTTGGCAAGGGAAGGGGGGGTCATACCCGGCCTAGGTACTTCCAATCCAGCAGGTCCGACAGGCGCTCGGTGCGGTTCCGCTGGATGATGCGCTGCCTCCGGCTCTGCTGGCAGAAGCTGTACAGGAAGGAGGTGAGCTGCGAGCAGGAATCGTCAAGGCTGCGGAACCTCCGGTCCAGAATGTAGATGCCTGCAATGAAGGGACCAGGGCTGGGGGAAGTCTCCCCAGGACTATAACCCAGCCCCCACGCCCCAAGCTCTCGTCCCCTTTCTTCACTAACCATAAGCTGAGGGGTCTGCGATGTGCTCCTCCATGAAGCAACCAAAGCCGGAAAGGTTGGTGGAGATGCTGGGGATGCCCATGACCGTGCACTCCGCTGTGGACCAAGTGTGCAAGGGCAAGTTCAGCAGGTATCTTCTTCCCATCTCCACAGCGCCACTTGCTGGCGCCCTAGCCAAGCGGACCCTCGCAGCCCACACCCCCGGGGCTTGGAAGCACGGGCCATACCCTCCTCACTCAGAGACTCAGAAAAATGAGTTCACTTGCACCCCCAAAGTTAAGCATGTGTGAAAGGACACGGCAATCTGCGTGTATGTAAGTGCACACATGTCGGGTGTTTGTGAGCACACTGGATCTTCTGGAACAGGAGTTAAAAGACCACTGGATTGGCCGGGCGTGGTGGCACACACCTTTAGTCCCAGTACTCCGGAGGCAGAGGCAGGCGGATCTCTGTGGGTTCAAGGCCAGCCTGGTCTACATAGTGAGTTCCAGGACAGCTGTGGCTACAGGGAGACCCTGTCTCAAAAAGACCAAAGGGGGTGGGGGTGGGGAAAGAAGACCATTGGGTTGTGGGTGTGTGGGTGTGACACAGTGTACTACCTGTGTTATCATATGGCCATCGCCAGGTTAGTTGTTTTATTAGATAAGGTCTCATATAGCCCAGGCTGGCCCTGAACTCACAGATATTCTCCCATGGCTCAGGACACTGAGGCAAGAGGAAGGATATTAGTCAAACCTGGGCTACAGTGACCCCATTGCATACACTGTTTTCTAGGCATAACAGAAAAGGGCTAGAGACCCTACTGTGTAACACCAATTACTTTAAAATTTTTTTTAATGACAGAGCCTGACTATGTAGCTCAGGCTGGCCTTCAACTCACAGATATTCTCCTGCCTCTGCCTCCCACATGCTGGGAATACAGGTGTGCACCTCATTCATTACCACTTTAGTTAGAACAGCTGTGACTACTTGTTTTGTTGTTGTTGTTTGGGGGTTTTTTTGAAATAGGGTCTTCCCGTAGCCCCAGCTGCCCTGGAACTCACTATGTAGACCAGGCTGGCCTTGGACTCACAGAGATCCGCCTGCCTCTGCCTCCCGAGTGCTGGGACTACAGGCATGTGCCACCACACCCAGCAGCTATGACTACTTGTGAGCGACCCTGAAGATCGGATTGACCTGCTCTCACAGGAGTAGGGGGGGAAGGTCTTTAGACCCCTCACCTGAGACTCCTCCCTCCCAGCTGTAATCGTGACCCAGATGAATTTGGTCTCAGAAGGATCTAGAGTATAGCGTATGGAAGGTTAACTGAAGGGGGACCCATCTGTGCAACTATGGGGTGGGGTGAGACTTCTGGATGAAACAGATGCTTAGGGTCACTTGCTCTCCTGTAAATAACCCCTCACCTATGCTCTGCAGGAATGCCCAATCAATTCCAGTTGGACATTGGGGGAATCATTTCTTCTGTCTTTGGTGCCCTATTTGGGGTGAGTTTATTCAGGTCTCCCTCTCCAGGACAAGTTCATGCAACAGAGCCTGTCTTCAGAGAGAGAGAAAGATGGGGGCTGGGGAGATGACTTGGCAGTTGGAGCACAGACTGTTCTTGCAAGAGGACTGTGCCTTGATTCCCAGCACCCTCTTGGCAGCTACTAAGCATCCGTAGCTCCAGTTCCAGGGGATCTGACACCCTCTTCTGACTTCCTCTGGCATTGCATGACATGGGTACACTTACACACATGCAGGCAAAACACTCACACACATAAAATAAAAATGTTTAAAGAGAGAGGGAGAAACACAAACAGCCAGATTTGGTGGAAATGCGAGACAGAAGTAGAAAGTTCAAGGTCATCCTCATATACATAATGAGTTTGAGGTCAGTCTGGGCTACACAAGACCCTGTTTCAAAACAAAACAACATGGGCTGGAGAGATGGCTCAGCAATTAAGAGCACTGGCTGCTCTTGAAGAGGACTAGGGTTTGATTCCTAGTACCAGTTCCAAGGGATCCGATGCCCTTTTGTGACCCCATGAGAATTGCATGGCAGGTTGCATTTATGTACATGCAGACAATACACTCATATAGATAAATTTTTAATAATAATAACAAATAAAAACAACAACAACCCTCCTCATCACTCATTGTGGTGGTATGCCAGCACTCAGGACGCAGAGGCAGGTGGATCTCTGTGAGTTTGAGGCCAGACTGCTCTACACAGTGAGTTCGGAGCCAGGGTCACGTAGTGAGACTCTGCCTCAACAAACAATAAAACTCACAATCTCTTCTCAGTGAGGGGGAACTACAGATGAGTAATTTCAGCTCACCGCTCAGGAATGAAGAGAGATGAGGAGAGGTGGGATGGCACAGGGGGCACAGGAAAAAGCTCAGGTGACAGCAGGCTTGCCCAGCATGCACAGAGCCCTGGGTTCCACAGCCAGCATCACGTAAACTAGGTGTGGCGGGGCAGGTTTGCACTTTCAGCACCCAGGAGTCAGAATCAGGAGGAACCAGAAGTCCAAGGCTAGCCTTGGCTACTTAGCAAGTCTGACAGGCACTGGGGACAGATTAACCTCATCAATTATGTCAGTGAATTGAGATGTGCCTGTGTTTGGGGAGACTGAACAGCAAACTGCAGATGAGGTCATCAATAATCTCCACTTGAACTGAACAGGAGTCTTCTAGTCCTGAGTCCTTGGCCCTCTGTGTCCCAAAAATGTACACTGGGGTGCTGGAAAGATGCCCAGTGGTTAGGAGCACTGGCTGTTCTTGTAGAGGACCCAGGTTCAACTCCCAGCACCCACATGGTGGTACTCATACATCCATGAGGGAAAACACTCATACATATAAAAAATAAATAGGACCAGGGTTCGATTCCATATGGTGTGAACCATCTGTAACTCTAGTTGCAGGCAAATCTGACACCCTCTTCAGACCTCTGAGCGCACTGCCCAAGACGGGTGCACTACAAACATACAGGCAACACACCCATACAAATAAAAATAGGGCTGGGGAAATGGCTCAGGGCTTAAGAGCCCTGGCTGCTCTTAAGAGGACCTGGGTTCCAATCCCAGCACCTACATGGCAGCTAACAATCTGTAACTCCAGTTCTAGGGGAACTGATGCCCTCTTCTGATCTCCACAAGCATTTCATAACACAGGTACATTTACAGATATGCAGGCAAAACACACATAAAAAATAAAAAAAATATAAATTTTAAGGATAAAAAAAAGAAAGGTACCTGTCAGAGCTGAAAAAGAACCCAGCACCCTCCCCTCCCCAATCTCCTGCACTCACCTGGAGTATACCCCCAGGGCTCATAATAGGAGGGGAAGACCCCAAGATGACAGCCACGGACAAACTCCTCATAGTCCACGGGGAGCAGAGGGCTTGTGGAAGAGAGGAACTCTGGGTGAAAAATCACCTGTCAGTGAAAGATAATGGCTTAGCTACTTCCTAACAATGCAGAGATTGGCCTGCCTCTGCCTCCCGAGGGCTGGGATTAAAGGCATGCACCTCATTCTCAGTCAGGGTTCTTGCTAAACACAGCAGTGTCATTGGTAAACTAGAGGGACAGGGAGTGTGACACCCAGCAAGCAGCCCTCTCCTCTACCAAACCCAAACCACCACAGGCCAGCTCTGTCCTCACCTTCACCCGGTCAGCACTACTGTTAAAAAGGCCAATTCGGCGGATGGTGGTCAGGATGGGGTCTGAAGAGTCATCCAACATATTGTGGGTGCACACAGGGGGGAATGATTGACGCTGTAGAAATTACAAGTGAGGTGGAGGTCAAGGGATGGACAGAGAATTTGCCACTTCTTCATGGACCATGCTGATCCCAGAGACCCAAACAAGCCACAAATCCTGATACAAATCAACAAAGACTGATCACCTGAATCCTAGTAGGCTTTTTCCCTAAACCGCTATGAGCTTAAAGAAAAAAAAAAAAAGTACAACCCCCAGCTTTCCTTCGGGCACTCACTGCTGGTGTTAAAATACTCCATAGGTTATAAGGAAGTATATTTTGTTATATAATCTTGACTCTGTCACTAAAGAGACCCCAAGGAATTTTAAATCCCCCAGCCACGGAGCCAGTTATGCCCACATGGAACCAAAGTGAGGGCTGCTGCAAGTTGTAGTTTTCTTATGAAAATCCATACTAAACCACAGGAGGGAGCAAAAAGCCCGCGAGCCCAGGAACCGCAGCAATACGACAGAGCTAGATTGACAGGAAACCCTAGAGGTCACAAAAAGTTCTTTGCAACTGTTTCATCACCTCATTAAAACTTGTAATGATAGGCAGTTTAAAAGGATCAAAAATCTACAACTCCCAGCAGCACCAACCTAGGATATTCCTGAGGCAGTCTCCTCACATTGTCTAAAAGCACTTCCTACCTCATCAGTGCACTTCAGCTACCTAGACTCCGATTCCCCAAACTCACCAACCCCTACCTCAAGCACCAAAGTCCTTTGAAAAGCCTGGAATGAAAGAACTCCCAGAATCCTCAAGGGCAGTAAGTCAGTCAAGGTAGCGCAAAATGTCCCAGGGGCTGATGGGAGTTGTAGTTCTCGATATTGTGCTTTCTGTTTCTTAATCACTGAATTCCACTAACCTCAGAAATTAAAGAGGGCTCTGTGAGAAATAAGATACAGCCTGAGGAAGAAGAAATAGAGGCTGCTTTCTCTACGAAACACTAAGCGTCTTAGCTGATTGGCTCTACCCTCCCCCACCAAACGCCCCTAAAACTACCATACCTAGCAGCCCCTTGGGGCAGATTTGGCAGTTGCAATTCTTTGGCAAGGATCTTTACTCTCAGGGCGAGTTTCTTCAGCCACTGACAACCTAAGGAAACTACAACTCCCAGCAGCCCACATGGCAGGATGTTAACTAAAATAGCCTGCCCAACATGCTCATGGGAGCTGAAGTTTTATCAGGCAAGTCTCACCCTTCTATGAAAGAAATTCTTGGAAAGAACCACATTTGACTCTTCTGTAAGACTGATTAACTGATTAGAATTTCAGTGATTGAGATGGGTTTTAAATGTTGTGGGTCCAAAGCCTAATTACAATTTATCTTGGGAGATTATCTATCTATCTATGAGTATTATGCCTGCATGTAGGTAAGTGCACCCGTGTTCTGCAATGCCCACAGAGGACAGAAGAGGCTGTCGGATCCCCTGGAACTGGAGTTATGGACAGTTGTTAGCTGCCATGTGGGTGCTGGGATTTGAACCCGGGTCTTCTGCAAGAACAATGTTCTTAACCGCTGAGTCATCTCTCCAGCCCTAGCCATCCATCTATATTTTTAATTTATTTAAAAACATTTTTATTATTTTTATCTCGTGTGTGAGTGTATTGCCTGCATAGATGTAAGTGCATCTGTGTCATGCAATGCCTGTGGAGGTCAGAAGAGGGCATTGAATCTCCTGGAACTGGAGTTATGCATGGTTGTTTGCTGCCATGTGGGTGTTGGGATTCAAACCTGGGTCTTCTGCAAGAGTTGTCAGTGCTCTTAACTGCTGAGTCATCTCTCTGGCCCCAAAATTAATTAATTAATTAATTTGTTTTTGGTCTTTTTGAGAGAGGGTCTCCCTGTAGAACCAGCTGGCCTGGAACTCACTATGTAGACCAGGCTGGCTTTGAACACACAGAGATACACCTGTCTCTACTCTTTAAGTGCTGGGACTAAAGGCCACCACATCCAGCCCACAAATTTATTTTTCATGTAAGAGTGTTTTGCCAACATGTATGTAAGTGCACCACATGCATGTAATGCCCTTGGAGGCCAGAAGAGAATGTCAGATCCCTGGAACTGAAGTTGTGGACCTTTGTTAGCTGCCATGTTGGTGCTGGTGGACCTTTGTTAGCTGCAATGTCGGTGCTGAGAACTGAACCTGGGTCCTCCACAAGAACGTTCAGTCAGTGCTCTTAACTGCTGAGCCAATGTTGGGCTATCTTTAGTTGCCTTATTTGCCATTCCCTGCCCACCTCTGTGTCTTACCTAACACCTTGGTGAGTAACAGATAAAAACTTAGGAATGTATTAGTTTCTAGTTTCTATCAACCAAAACACTGAGTGTTCTCAGACAGCATCTGAGGCCTGTAGCAGAGATTTCCCCGCTTTGCCACAACTTTTCTACCTGATATTGACACACACACACACACACACATACACACACACACACCAGCACACTTGGTATCAATCATTTTAAACTGTAAAACCACTAACAAAAGAACATAAATCAAAAGATACAGTCCTAAATAGACCATGACCAAGTGGGACTACAGGCGTGCACCACCACGCCCTGCTCCAACAATATATTTTTAAAATGCTTTGATTTATAACTTTGTTCTACTACCATAAATACTTAATCAAACTGTTGTTACTACACTGAAACATGGAGTCTGAGGTAGCCTAAATCTATGTTCCCAGATCACAGGCACTCATATTTGGCTCCAAAATAAACTATCATGCCCTTTGAGGTGAGAGCTGTGAGGTTTTTAGGTCTTTTGGAGACAGTCTTCCCATAGCCCCAGCTGGCCTGGAACTCACTGTGTAGACCAGGCTGGCCCTGAACTCACAGAGATCAGCCTGCCTCTGCCTCTGCCTCTGGAGTGCTGGGACTAAAGGCCTGCACCACCACGCCCAGCCCCAGAGCTGTGTTTTAATGTTGATGCTTCTGTGGATCTCAAAATCACAACCTCCATAAAGGGCCATCCAAGGACACAGAACTCCCAGAAACCTCTGGGGCACGTAGCCTTGGGGACTGTTGGGAACCATCAGCTCTCCGCTCAGGGGTATGGACCATTACCTGTGTGGCAAAGATTGCTCTCTTCATCATAGTGAAATCTTCCTTGTCCAGCATCTTGTTCATGTCTGGGAGGCTACCCCTACAAGGGGGAGGGAGAGGCATGTGGGAATGGGGTGGAGGGATGGGTCAGGGTCCTGATGCTGGCAACAGAGCCTGGGCCAGAACTCACACCAGTAAGGATTCATAAAGCTTCCTCCCAAACTTCTCCTTGACTGCGTTGGCTGTGTCCCTGCAAACAGAGGACAATGTCACAAACACACCAGCCACTATGTACTGTCATGCTTTGGGGGCCACAGCCATACTGGGGTCTGGGTAGAGAAGCCTTGCCTCCAGGGATTTCTGGCTGGAAGATGGAGCTTGGCGATGCTTGAGTTCCTTGAGCTGTGTGGCTGAGGACAGGTGGCCTTTCCTCCCTGACTTCAGTGACTCATCTATCAGATGAGTATAAAAATAGAATCAACCTCAGATGCTTTCATTGAGTCAAAGAGGTCAGGAGGAAACAGGGCACACGGGGAGAGCCTTCCAGAAATGTCAGCTATTATTAGGGCTTGGATGAGTCTTGGAAGGTGTGATGCTCAGCCCTGTTTTATAAACAAGGTGAATAAGATTCTGGGAGGAATACCTTTGCACATGAGTTAGGAAAGAGCATCATTCCATGCCTCCTGAGTTACAATCCTCCCAGGGCCGTAGCCCATGTTGTCCCTGGGACATGCTGATCTCTCGATCTTTCTCTCTCCATTTTCTGAGACAGGATCTCCCCATGTAGCCCTGGCTGGCCCTGGAACTCACAAAGATCTGCCTGTGCCACCACACCTGGCATTGTTTTTGAAGCATTGTTTCATGTCTTCGAGGCTGGCCTCAAACTCACTCTATTGCTTATTACGGCCTTGACCCTGCTACCTTCACTTCCCAAGTGTTGGGATTTCAGACTGTGCTACCACACCTGGTTCATACAGGGTGGGGAACTGAACCCATGGCCTCTTGCATGCGGGGCAAGCACTTTACTAACTGAGCTACATTCCAAGCCCTTACTATTTCTCAATTAAGTATTTGCTGTTCTCAGGGCTAACAACAGTGCTGGGCACATGGTAGATATTCAAAGACTGATGGACAATGGATGACCAGGTTTCACAGAGCAGAGACAGGTTCAGTGAAGGAGCAGTGGTTCCCCTACATGCACAGGGAAAGCCATGACTGGGGGCATGAGGGGACCCCCTACTGTGTGATTAGCAGAGCCTTGATTATGTGTCATACTTGTCTAGCCAGAGTACATGCCCTGAGCAACATCACTAGGAATGGATGTAGCACCCTAATCCCGTCACAGATGGCCACAGTGAGACACACTCAGGGACACAAAAGGGTAAGGGGACCACAAGGTCCTGGCCCGGGGCTGCTAACCAGAGCTGCTTGCGCACAGCTTGACCCTTCAGGGTTTCCACATTGAAATTGTTGGTTCGAGCCGGCATGATGAAGAAGGCTACAACTGTCTGCTCACTGCCATTCACCTGGAACAAGAAACAGAGTGAGGTCAGAGCTAGAGCTATGGCGTAGCTGCTAAGGGAATTATGGGGATTCTGATCTCTTTTCTTTGAGAATACAGGAGACTGAAATCAAGGTCTCCTGCACAGGCAGGTGCTCTATTGCTGAGCCACATCTAAGCCCCTCACTGGGAGATTCTAAGCAGGGGCTCTACCACTGAGCCACATGTTGGGAGCTATTAGTATTGATATGGGGACGAGGGCAGCCACACCCCAGCCCCTCACTGGGGGATCCTAGGCAGGGGCTCTACCACTGAACCACATGTTGGGAGCTATTAGATATGGGGACGAGGGCAGCCACACCCCAGCCCCTCACTGGGGGATCCTAGGCAGGTGCTCTACTGCTGAGCCACACTTCCAGCCATCTTTTATTTTGACACAATGTCTCACTAAGTTGTGCAAGTTGACCTTGAACTCACTCTCTAGGCAAAGACTATCTCTGAATTTGTTATCCCTCCGCCTCAACCCCTGAGGTACTAGGGTTACAGACATGTGCTACCAGGCCTGACTTTAATCTTCTTTCTGGTTTCCATAACCAGCTCTGGCTCTGTTCTCCCCAGTATGTACAAATGACCACCCTCACTCTGACCCATGAACCAGGCTTACTCTGAGCAGATAGTTGAGCCGGGCCAAGGCCTCCAGGAACACATCAGCTCCTTTGTTGGAGAATTCGTAGCGGCCGGCGATAAAGAAATACAAGGTCTTATCTAAGTTAAAGTCCAGGTGCCTAAACGAGTCACATGAGAGAGTGAAGCCCATGCTTACCCTGTGGTACTTCTCTGAAAACCACAAATCCCAGAAACCACAGGTCTAAGACATTTTACACAATACAGTCATCAGAGGGACCCTGGGAGTTGTAAGATTTTCTACTGAGACCAGGCTTTACTGTGCAGTTCATAGCTCTAGATTTCAGAAGTAATGGGGCTCATGGCTGTCCCATGGCTCCCAGACCAAGGAGTCCACCCCAGCCCTCCTCCCTCAGACCTGAGGAGTCCAGACCTCAGCCCCCTCCCCCCTCAGATCCACACATCCAGGTCATCATCCTCTTCCCTAACTCCCAGGGTTCCTAAGCCTTATTCTCCTCTCTGACTCAGGGGTCAAGGTCATAACCATCTTCTTCCAGTCCCAGAGATCCTAACCCAGCCCTCTTCCCTCAGACTCATTGGTCGAGACTCTAGCTGACTCCCTCAGACCCAGGGGTCTTCACCCCCACCCTCCTCTCTTAGCTACCTGGTGCACATACCCGTAAAAATGGCCCCTCACAAACTCTTGGATCCGAGCTTTGCTCTGAGCATGGAGGTTCTGGAACTCATGCATGGCGGAGAACTTCTTTATGTTCAGGCCATTGGGGGTCACGATATCTGGGATTAGGGGAGAAGGTCCCATGTTCATTTCTTCATTCTGATCAATGCCGTTGACTGACTAAAGGAAGGGAAGACCCCTTTCATTTTTTTTTTTTCTTTTTTTGTCTTTTTGAGACAGGGTCTCCCTGTAGCCCCAGCGGTCCTGGAACTCACTATGTAGACCAGGCTGGCCTTGAACTCACAGAGATCCTCCTGCCTCTGCCTCCCATGTGCTGAGACTACAGGTATGTGCCACCATGCCTGGCTCCTTTCCTTTTATAACTTCACTGCAAGGGCCTGTGGTGACCTCGGCTCCCATGGAGACCAACTTACTCTGCGACTCGATCTCATCCTGTCCCAGGTTGCTTATTTTCATAAGCACAATCTCGGTCTCCTCAAATGGATAACGACACAGGGACCTGATACACGCCAGTGACTCTGGGAATTGTAGTTCCTTCTCCCACAATGAAATATACCACCACAGTTCCGAATCTCCCAGAATACACTCTCTTCTATTTATTTTCTTTTTAAAAATATTTTATTATTTTTGTTTTATGTGTATGAGTGTTTGGTCTGCATGTATGTGAGTGCACCTGTGTTATGCAATGCCACGGAGGTCAGAAGAGGGCGTCAGATTCCCCAGGAACTGGAGTCAAGGACGGTTCATAGCTGCCATGTGGGTGCTGGGAATTGAACCCAGGTGCTCTGCAAGAGCAGTCTGTGCTCTTAACCGCTAAGCCATCTCTCCAGCAGCCCTGGGTTGGCCTTCAACTAACAAAGCTCCTTGCCTCAGTCACCCAAGTGCTGAGATTACAGACATGCTCCATCATATCTGGCCCAGGACTCAAGCCTCTTTTAGGGACCCAAGCACTTTCTCTCCTCATACAATTATTATTATCATTTGGAGTATTAAGAATGGAACCAAGATCCCAGCACTTGGGAGGCAGAGGCAGGTGGATCTCTATGAGTTCAAGGCCAGCCTGGTCTACATAGTGAGTTCCAGGCCAGCTGGGGCTACAGGGAGACCCTGTTTCCAAAAAGATGGAACCAAAGGGCTGAAGAGATGGCTCAGTGGTTAAGCACACTGGCTGCTCTTCCAGAGGACCCAGGTTTGGTTCCCAGCATCCACATGGCAGTTAACAACCATCAATAACTCCAGTGCTAAGAGATCCAATGCCCTCTTCTGACCTCCACCGGCACTGCACCACATAGGTGCACCTATCTACATGTAAGCAATACACTCCTACACATAAAAAAATAAAAATAACGTGATGGCGCACGCCTTTAATCCCCAGCACTTGGGAGGCAGAGGCTGGCGGATCTCTGTGAGTTCAAGGCCAGCCTGGTCTACATAGTGAGTTCCAGGACAGTTTGGGGCTACAGGGAGACCCTGTCTCAAAAAGACCAAAAAAGAAAAAGAAAAAGAATAAGCCAGGCACGGCAGCACACACCTTTAGTGCCAGCACTTGGAAGGCAGAGGCAGGCGAATGTCTGTGAGTTCAAGGCCAGCCTGGTCTATCCAGTGAGTTCCAGGTCAGCTGAGGCTACGGGGAGACCCCGTCTCAAAAAGAATCGAACCAAGGGCTTCATACATGCTCGGCATGCATTCTGCCACTAAGCCACTAAGCTATATCCTCAGCTCACCCACTTCTTATGCACAGTGGGGCTAGGGAGATAGCTCAGTGGGTAAGCGTGCTTGCTGGGGAAACAGCAAACCCAAGTTCAAACTGCAATACTCAGTAAAGTTGGGTATGGCTGAGTGAGTGTGCCTGTAAGTAACCACAGCACTGGGTATGGGAAAGATAGGTGGATTCCGGGAGTAAAAGCAGCCTAAGAAAAGGGCAAGCTTCAGTTCAATGAGGTACTCTGTTTCAAAAATGAAATAAAATAAGCTGTTGGGGCTGGAGAAATGACTCAGCAGTCAAGTGCAACTTGTTCCTCTTGCAGAGCTGGAGTTCAGTTCCCAGCACCCACATGAGGTGGCTCTTAAATGTCTGTAACTCCAGCTGAAGGGGATCCAATGTTCTCTTCCGGTCTCCGTGGACACCCACGCACACATGTGCACATCCACTCACACATGGAAACACACATACATATACACATTAATGTAATATAATAAAATAAATCTTAAAAAAATAAGATGAATAGTGACACCTGACATTTCCTCTGGCCTCTGTATTCACATGCATGGGCACGCGCGCCCGCGCGCACACACACACACACACACACACACACACACACACACACCACACAGAGGAAATTACAACATGTCAATGAGAAACTATACTCCTCAGGGCTGGAGAGATGGCTCAGCAGTTAAGAGCATTGGCAGCTCTTGCAGAAGACCCAGGTTCAGTTCTCAGCACCCACATGGCACCTAACAACTGTGACTATCTCTAGTTCCAGGGGTTCTGACACCCTCTTCAGGCCTCCACGGGCATTGCTCACATATGGTACATTTACATACATGCAGACAAAACACTCATACATGTAAAAATAAATATTTTTTTAAAAATAAGGAAAAACAGCCAGGTGTGGCGGCACATGCCTTTAATCCCAGCACTCGGAAGGCAGAGACAGGAGGATCTCTGAGTTCAAGGCCAGCCTGGTCTACATAGTGAGTTCCAGGACAGCTGGGGCTACAGGGAGACCCTGTCTCAAAAAGACCCCCCAAAAAAGGAAAAACTACATTTCCTCATCAAGACCTAGGGCAACATTTTAGGAGCATGTGGGGCAGGATAAGCACAGGCCTTTTGGGAGTTGTAGTTCTCACCTAACATGGATTGAAAATGGTTAGAAGTCCAGTTCCAACCTTACCTTTTTCAAAAATAAAGTCTGCTATTCCTGTATTCCTTTTGGGAGACCAGCATAGACACCAGCCAATTACTGTATTTTTCAAATAGTGAAATTAGAACTAAAGCAAACTACAACTACCATTAGCCTCCAGAATACAAAAGAGTCAGTCAGCTTCATTTACAAGTTACCGTCTCAACCCAAAGGCCTTTGGGAGTTGTAGTTTTAGTCTCTGTAATAAAATGAAACTGACTGGGACTGAGTTTAGCAGAGTCTCTTACCTCATTCCTATGTAGGGACCGCAGCTCACACCCTACCTGGTTTCCTCTTGAGGAGGTGCTGAGCCTCTATGGCTGTGATCTGGGACACGGTAGTGAACACGTGGGCACAGTGCGCTGCTGCACGCTCCATGCAGTAGCGATGGTAGATCTGCCTCTCACCTGCCTCCTTGTCCACGTTGAACTGGGCAAGAAGGAAGGGAGGTCAGGATAAAAGGATGGAGGAGAAGACTCAGGTCTAAAATCTAGGGTCCTTGGGTAGGCTGGGACTGGCAGCTGGATCCCTGTGTCTGAGGGAAGAGGTTCTAGGCTTGGGCTCCTGGGTCTGAGGGTGGGCTGGGGAGAACTCCTGGGTCTGAGGGAAGAGGGATGGTACCTGAACTCCTGGCTCTGAGAGAGGAGGGTCTGGATTTTTGAGTATGTTGGGGTCGGTGTCCCTGGGTTTAAGGGAAGAAACTAGGGTCTGGATCCCTGAATCTGAGAGAAGAGGCTGGGGTCTGGACCCCTGGGTCTGAGGGAAGAGACTAGGGTATGGACTCCTGGGTCTGAGGGAGGAGGCTGGGGCCTGGACCTCTGGGTCTGAGGGAGGGGGCTGGGGCCTGGACCCCTGGGACCAAGGGAGGAGCCTAGGGTCTGCCCTGGGTCTTAGGGATGAGGGCTGGGGTCTGGACCCTTGAGTCTTAGGGAGAAGGGCTTGGGCCTGGATTCCTGAGTGTGAGTCTGACAGAGGAGGGTTGGGGCCTGGACCCCTGGGTCTGAGGGAGGAGGACTGGGGGCCTAGACACTTGGGAGCTCGATCCCCTGGGACTTCCCAGAGCTTTGGACTATCCCACAATACTTGCTGTCTTCCACACTAAAGCTCTCACATTCTCCAGGTTGTTGTAGAAGTCCACAGCACCAGCACACAGGTATCGGCCCAGCAATGTGGCATGGGTGGTGAAGATGGTTGCCACAGGCAGGCGCCGTGCACGGCACAGACACAGCCCAATGCCTGCCAACCATTCGTGGAAGTGGGTAACCACATGTGGCTTCTCCTCGCTCTGGGCCAGGAACTATGGGGCAACAGGTACAGGGTCACTGTGTTTCCAGAAGTCACCAAAGGAACCAGCAATCCTCAGCATGGATGGACCAGGAAGCAGGGGAGAGGTAACCACAACCACTGTGCACAGAGGCAGCAGTCCCCACAGACAACGGACTAAACCCCAAGTCAGGCCAACAAGCTTGCCTCATCCCCTCAGGTTGATGGAAAATTTTCATGTGTTTTGGCAAATCCTGGTAAGACTAAAATGTTCATGTCCCCAAATCCCCGAAACAATTTCAGAGGTCCTGCTATCTCAATCAAGGGTAGTAGTTTTTTTTTTTTTTTTTTTTAAGTGTACAGGTGTTTGACTGCATGTATGTGAGTGCACCCGTGTTATGCAATGTTGTGGAGGTCAGAAGAGGGGTTCGGATTTCCCTGGAACTGGAGTTAAGGATGGTTCGTAGCCGCCATGTGAGTGCTGGGAATCGAACCCGGGTCCTCTGTAAGAGCGGTCTGTGCTCTTAACCACCGAGCCATCTCTCCAGCCCCAAGGGTAGTTTTTTTTTTTTAATTATATATCTATATTTCTTTTTTTTTTTTTTTTAATGTGTATGAGTATATTGCCTGCATGTGTGTAAGTGCACTCATGTCCTGCAATATCCTCGGAGGTCAGAAGAGGGCATCAGAGCCCCTGGAACTAGAATTATGGATGACTGTTAGCAACCATGTGGGTGCTGGGAGTTGAACCCAGGTCCTCTGGAAGAGCAACCAGTGCTCTTAACTGCTGAGCTATCTCTCCAGCCCCCAGGTAGTAGATTTTTTATAGGCGATAAAACCAAAAAAAGGTGGGGGGGAGTGACACACAATTCCCAGAATGCTTTGCAGCTCCTATTTGTTTTAGGCCATTAAAAATTAAGTTTCCTGAAACTTTTAAATATTAAAACATGGGGCTGGAGGGATTGCTCAGTGGTTAAAGCACTGATTGCTCTTCTAGAAGACCCAGGTTCGATTCCCAACACCCACATGGGCAGCTCACAACCATCTATAACTCCAGATTCAGGAGATCCCATGCCCTCCTCTGTCCTCCACAGGCACTGCATGACACAGGTGCACTTACACATATGCAGGCAATACAGTCATACACATAAGATAAAAATCAATCAATCAAAAGTAAATAAATAAATAAATAAAATCTCAGAACATGAATAAACACCATCATTCTTGGTTCTGATATACATCAAGATCTGTAAGCACCTTTTACTGTCACAGAGAACTACAAGTCCCAGAATTCCTTGGTCAGTCCTCTACTGACAAGACTCCCTGACCCACACCCCTTGCAAATCAGAGCTGATTTATGGATTAAAGAGTCTACAATTCCCGTGATGCTCAGACAGAAGTCCACCCTTTGGTGTGGAGGGTTGGGGGATGAGGGTGGTACTCCAGGGGTGACGGGACATCGGGGGGGGTGCCTGATGGTCACTGTAGTTTCTGGTCTGGGTGGAACCTGTGATGGGTTCTGTAGTGGGGCCTACCTCACCCAGGAACCAGGTGGTGAGGAAGCCAAACAGGACTGCATCATTGGCCTCACGGTCATACCAGGGCACCCCGATGTTGCAGGTATCCCAGAGCTCGCCCTTCCAGCGCTCCAGGGCCCAGGCAGAGGCCCCCACATCCAGGAGCACCACCAGGGGCCCCCCTTCAATCAGCCAGCGTCCGAAATACACCTGTATGGGAGGTACAGAGAGGCCTCAGGACTTTTTGTCCAGGCCAGTTAGATAGATCGCCCACTATCTCTTTTCTGTCTACCATGACTTAATTCACAATATTCTTTTTTTCTTGGTCTTTTTGAGACAGGGTCTCCCTGTAGCCCCAGCTGGCCTTGAACTCACAGAGATCCACCTGCCTCTGCCTCCCAAGTGCTGGGAATAAAGGTGTATATCACCATGTCCAGCTTCACTTTTGTTTTTTTTAAAATATTTTATTTATTATTCTTATTTTATATGTATGAGTGTATTGTCTGCATGTGTGTAAGTGCACCTGTGTGGTGCAATGTCCACAGAAGTCAGAAGAAGGCATTGGATCCCCTGGAACTGGAGTTATGGATGGCTGTTAGCCACCATGTGAGTGCTGGGAATCAAATATGGGGTCCTCTGCAAGAGTAGCCGGTGCGCTCAACAGCTGAACCCTCTCTCCAGGCCCCCACTGGCCTGTTTTATAATCAGTAGCCACATGTCTAACAACATCCATCCTGTCTCTTTGTCCCAGGACTGCATTTTCCTACCCACTTCCAAGCTATTAAAATTACATGTCCTATGGGTTGGAGATGGCTCAGTGATTAAAAACACTGGCTACTCTTGCAGAAGACCTGGGTTCAAATCCCAGCACCCACATGACAGATAACAACCATCTTTAACTCCAACACCTTCTTCTATTCTCCGTGGGCATTGCATGACATGGGTGCACCTACATACATGCAGGCATAACACTCATACACATAAAATAAAATAAAAATAAATTTAAAAAAACAACTGTATGTTCCATTCAGCCACCATCATATTTCTCTGGTGGCTTTTTCCTCCTGAGTCTGTCGCTGTGGCTCTGGGCCACTGTTCTAGCTGACAGAAATGCTTAGTCTCTGCCTCAATGTGGTTTGATCTGGTCAGAGCCTCACTGGGACACCCCTCCCCCACCCAGCTGTTGTCTGCCCTTTGCTGGGGGTGGGGTCTATTCTTAGGAACAGCTGCCCTGGGGTAGGTTTGTGGCTACACTGGGGTCCCTTAGGGACATGGTTTGGCCTGACCAGACACCAGACCCCACCAGAGACACAGGCTATGAATGGACAGATCCAGTGCACCTGTCTTCCTGTCTCTGGCTTGTCGGCACCTTCTGCCTCCCTCTCATAGCCCTCTATCCATCAGTCACGTCTCTTTCAGACCTCATTGTTCTCTCCTTCTCTTTTAGTTTTTCTCTTGTGGTGCTGGGGACAGAACCTAGAGACCATGTTAGGCAAGTGGTCAAGTGCTGAGCCACACCCCAGCCCTCACTGGGGAGCCTAGGCAGGGGCTCCACTGCTGAGCCATACCCCAGCCCCTTCCCTTCTCTCTTTAGACCCTGTATCTGTTCATCTCATAGACTGTTCCCTTACTTCTCTTCTGTCCATCAATACTGCATCTTTTTCACTTCTAGTTCTGACTTTCAATATGAAGCATCTGGTACTATCTCCTTTACCTAACAGAGGTACACTCTCCAAACATGACCACATGTCCACCTCTCTTCCCAAGGCTAGCTGGTTGAAGTGATGATAATGACGGTGGTAGCAGTGGGGACATGGACGCCTGGGGCTGAGATCTCTGCTTCTTGGAGCCATCTTCTGTCTTGTCCACTCGTAGACATCTGGTACCCACCAGCCTATTTTTCACCGAATCCTACATTTATTGAAAGTCTGTTGCTCTTTCTTCCTGAGGTCTCCTGGGAAAGTGCCACCCAAGGCTGCTCATGCCCCCCCACTGTCCACCCTACCCTTTTTCCACCTGTTGCTAGCCCTCTCTTGGCAGGCTATGTCCCCTCCCTGGTCCTGAGTAGGGGCCCATGTCCCACCTTGCAGCCCTTGCTGTTCATGGAATCCAGAGTCCTCTTGAGTTCGGGGATTGGGGGTTCCAGCAGCTCTACCTGGGTCCTCACACCCTGCTCTGTGTATGGGCCAATCAGATAGTAGTTGTCGCCCCATTCATCTCCCGTCACCTTCGCCTTTGTCTGCAGCACAGTGTAGATGCCACCCACTGTGGACCCAAGCACAAGAGGATGGACCCCCACATTGGTTCATAGGTCTGGGATACGGGGTGGGGTAGGAAGTGTGTGTGTGTGTGTGTGTGTGTGTGTGTGTGTGTGTTGCTGGGCAAGGAAATTAATGCAAGCTCATAGAGGAAAGGGAAAGAGGAAAAGCAACCTGGAGGGTGGCCTTCTTGGAGCTAAGGGAGAAAGGGTGCTGGGATCAGGATGCTGCAGAGAGAAAAGCAAGCTGTCTAGTTAGACTTCTGGGTCTGGGACAGGAAAGGGTTGGGAGCCTGGGCCCCTGGATCTTAGGGAAAGAGGAGTCGGGGGGGGGTACAAGGATGGCAGACCCGGGTTCCCAAGCTTCCAGCTCTCAGGAACTGGGTTAAAATCCTCAGTCCACAGAACCATGGAGAGAATGGCTCCATTTAACTTCCCACTCTAAACTTCCTAACCCTGAGTCACAACTCTCCCATGAATCCTGCCTATGGCTCCCTCTGGGCTGAGGACACAGACACGCTGGGGTCCTGTCCCTCCTGTGACCCAGCCTTAGATCCATGAATCTGGGCCCCCAGCTTCCTCACCTCCTGGAGCCAGTGCCCTGGCAGCACACAGCACTTTGTCCACCAACTCTCATCATGTTGGGAGGCCCAGTCTATTTGTCTCCCAGGACACAGCAAATCAAACCCCTCAGACCCACACAGCCCAGCTCCTCGGGACTCCAGCCCAACTTCCTCCTAAGCCAGAAGCTCAAGGTGTTGGACACTGTCTGTCCCGTGTCCGTGTCGTCCCCCCCCCACCCCCAGTACAGGTTCCCGGCCCCTCCCATCCTTAAGGCCCAGCCCCTGACCAATTTAGGACTTCCAGTCTTTCCATTCCATTACGCATGTGTCCCAGGCCAGAGGGAGGCACCTCTTCACTTAAGAATCCATGGCTCGGGCCCTGGGATCCTTCAAAGCTAGGCATTCAAGTTCCTAACTCTGTCCCAACCTGGGACGGAAGAATTGGAGTCTCCAAGGCCCTCTCCCATCGTTGCGACCAAGTGGTCAGGTTCCCAAATGCGCCCTAAACGTTCTATGTATTCGAACTTCTAGGGGCAGTGTCTTTTCAGTCGGATCACAACGCTCCGGGACCCCAAGGAAGTTCCAGCCCACAACTCCTTACCCATCAGGTCCCAGTCTCCCGTCCCTCGCAAACCTCCTGGCAGAACCCAGAATTTTAAGTGCCCTCGCTCCTAGATCAGATCTGAAGTCTCCTTCTATCTTAAGAGTAGTCTCTTGTCCCTTCCCCCCAGGGTGTAGGACGCCTGCTCCAGCCCCTCCCCAAGGACACAGAAGTCACAGCTCCTTCCCCAGCACCCAGAGTCCCCCGTGCAGCTCCGTCCTGGTCTGAATCAGAGCTCCAGGCTGCCCCAATCCCCAACTACCCCTCTTGGTCAAAGGCCCAAACGCCTAGCGAGCTCACCCTTGTTGGCCACCTCCCAGGCCACCTCGAAAAGTACAGTGTTCTGCAGGTCGAACTCATCCTCCCAGTCCTCCAGCCCTGGAAGCGAGGACATAGAGAGACTGCGGGTCAGAGGCATGGCTGCTGAGGTCAGGGGGCTCTGAGCACTACAAGCGGGGACCGGAGAAGTCTGCAGCGAATGCACCAGGCTCGGTGACCCGCCAGGTAGCGGGTGTCCCACGGGGAGATTGCAAAGCACTAGTCTTCCTACTGCACGACCGCACCCCCGCCGCGTTAAAGGCGGACGTAGGTAGCAGGCGGCAACAGCGTCACTGAGCCCCAACGGGAGCTGCAGTGAAGCCTGGCGGCCGCCAGGAGGCAATACCCGCCCCTCTGCTCCCCGATTGGTCCGCGTCTTGGGGGCGGGGCCTTCTGCATCTTCTCATTGGTGGAGAAGAGCCAGCCGTTCCTCCCTCCAGGGAGCGCTTGGACGGGACTTGGCGTGGTGCAGCACGGTAGTGATTGGTGGAGAGAGCTGTCAATCACTAGTCGGGGCCCTTATAAGGGGAGGGAGGGCGGATAGAGAGGAAAGGAGCGTGGAGGACGTGTAGTTGCTGCAAGGGGTTGAGAATGTTGCAATTGGCCTCAGCAGGCGGGGGGCTGGGAGAAAGGAGGAGGAGCCAGAGGACGTCAGGAAACGCCCCGGGATTCCGACGCCCGCCTCCAGGTCAGCTTTCCAGGGTGGGCGGGGCCTAGTGTAGAGCCACGCCCCCAGGAGAGCGGTCTGGCTACTGTAAACCATCGAGAACCCTGGAGGACCGGGAACCTAGAGAGGCCAAAGGCTTTGCTAAAAGCACATTTCCGCTTCCGCTGAGGCATTGGCGGTTAATGAGCATCATGGCAACCGTGGTAAGTGTTGCGCGTGTGGAGGATTGAGAGTGGCCCTCTTTGTGAGTCTAGGGGAGGAGGCCTGGGAAGGACGCCTGGGTTCGAGGGAGGAGGACTGGGGAGGATGCCCGGGTCTGAGGGAGGAGGGAGGGGGAGGACGCCCGGGTCTAAGGGAAGAGGACGGGGAGAATGCTCAGGTTTGAGGGAGGAAAGGAGAGGACGCCTGGGTCTGAGGGAGGAGGGCTAGGCTGGACTCTTGGGTCTGAGAGAGGAGACTGGTGTCTTGACCTCTGGGTCTGAGGGAGAAGAAATCTGGACCTAGAGTCTGATAGAGGAGACAGATGACTATTCAAGATTCTGGTGTGATGGAGGAGGCATGTGGATGTTCAGCCCCCAGAGCATGGGATGGCAGGATCTCAGTTCTCCCCACTTCCTGTGAGAGGAACTTAATCTTCCTCTTGAGTAAGTCAGTGGCCGGTTCTGCAGTCTTTCGTCCCAGTGTCCTATGAGGCCTGTGAGATGGGCACTTGAGCCCTGAGCCCTGGGGAGAGTGCAGGTGGGGACTTGTGCCGCGTGCTTGGGAGCATGTGTCAAGCAGTAATGGGACTGTCATGAGCCCAGAGTGTGTTGGTTGGGGAGATAGGGACACACACACACACGGGCTGGGGGCTTGTGCTGCAGCCATTTTCATTTTCTAGACCCTTGTTCTGGGCACGTGTCATTGTGAATGAATGCTCGGTCATTGGTCATTATTTTAATGTTCAAATGAAGGCGTGAACCCCAGGGGACAGGGCAGACAGTGGCCTGGCATTTGCTCAGCAGACCTCTCAGTGAAGAACTTGGAGGCTGGGCTGACCTTCTGGTTGCCTTGGTTCCCATGGTGACCCCAGTGCAGGTGGAGGAAAGGCAGGGAGGGAGAGTCCGTTGCTGTTACCATGGGTAGGAAGAGGAAGATGGGGAGGTAGGAGTAAAGGGCCAGGCCTGAGGTCCTATCCTGTTAGCACTGGCCAAACAGGTGTGCTGGGAATTTATTTTTGTCCCATAGGGCATAGATGCATGGACTCTAGCCTGCGAAATTTAGGTTCAGTCAGAGCTTCCTAAGGGTGCCCTGCAGTCACTGGACATTTGTTCCATTTACACTTATTTTCCCTGGGTGTATCTGTGTGTGAGCATGCCACGGCACCTGTGCATGACAGCCAACGTGGAGTGGGTACTCTCCCTCCACCATGTGGGCCCCTGGGATTGAACTCAGGTCATTGGACTTGGAGGCAAGTGCCTTGAGCCTCTGAGCCATCTTGCTGGCCCCTAGCAGTTGCCTCACAGACTCCTGCAGAGTCCCCATCCATCAGACTTCCTCTTGGGAGGCCTCCTTGTCACCCCATCCCTTACCCCTACTGTCACCTGGGCTCCAGTCTCTGTCCAGTGGCCTCAACAGGACTTCAAAGTATGGTCCCCAGTTTGAAGGTGTCTTCAGATGTGCAGGGACCACAAGAACAGAAGTCTTGTAGAGCGCGGCACTCTCTTGCAGCCTGGTGACCAGAGCTGCAGCCTCCGAGTTTTGGGGATTGTGCACACAGAGCTCTTTACTGAAGTGAGCTGTCCCCTCCTCTAGGACATAGGAGCACTTCCCAAGCCCCACACGGGTGCCGGGTGCAGACAGAACTGGCTGAGACCCGAGGATGTCACCAGCCTGAGCATAGTGACCTTCCATTTTCTTGAAGCCATGTATCTGCCTGGTGATTTTCCTTGAAGGTTTTTTGGGTCCCTTCCCCCCATCTTGGATACTTGTCTCTGGTGGGGGTGTGGCCGGAGTGTGGCTCAGCAGGGCCCTAACTGTTGTAACTCACTGCTGATGACATCATTTACTTCCCTAGTTACCTTCGTCAATTCTCCTGCTGTGACAAAGAACCTGGTAAAAGCATCAAGGAAGCAAGGGCTACTTTTAAGGCTTAAATTGAGGGATAGAGCCCGTCACAGGCAGAGGAGGCAGCTGGTTGCGTTGTGTCCAGCCAGGAAGCAGAGTGAGGGGTGCTGGCATTCGGTTAGGGGAGGTCTTCCTACTTCAGTGAACCCAATCTAGACATTCCCTCACAGACACACCTAAAGGTTTGTTTCCATGGTAATTGTAAATCCCATCAAGTTGACAAGATTACCTGTCAGGCCTCTAATTCCAGCACTCAGGAGGCAGTCTCTGTGAGACTGAGGCCAGCCTGGTCTACATAGTGAGTTCCAGGCCAGCTGTGGCTGCAGGGAGACTCAGCAAACAAAAGGAACTGTTATGGGACAGAACCCACAGCTTCACACAGCAGGCAGGGGTTCTGCCTTGGAGCTGCACTAATTCAAAAGGGGGTTCATTAGTGGGCAGCATAGTGTGGGGGCTTGTGAAGGAACTGACCGCTGGAGAGATGGCTTAGTGGCTAAGAGCCTTGTCTGCTCTTGCAGAAGACCCAGGGTTAGTTCCTAGCACCCCCATGTGGCTGCTACCAACTGCAACTATAGTTCCAGGTGATATGATGCCCTCTTTTGGTCTCTGTGGGCATTGCACACTTGAATACACATACATACATGTAGGCAGAACACTCATTCACATGCGCTAAAATTTTTTAAAAAAATTTAAAAAGGAACTCAACTTGCAGTAAGCAATTTCTCATCAAAATCTGTCAAGAGAGTTGGGGTGGGGCAGGTTTCGTGGACCCGTATCTGTGTGTGTTTGCCTTATGAAGGGCCTGTGTGTGGGAGGTCCTGGTGTGTGGCAGGTCTGGGCCTCAGTAGTAGTCTGAGTCTCATGCCCTTGGGGTCCATCCAGCCTCCTACAAAGAGAGTCAATGGGAAGGTCACACAGCAAGACAGGCTGTGAACAGCCTCTAGATAGCCTGGAAACCCTCTGCAGGGAAGAGGCACGTTGGGGCAGCGGCCGAAAACTGCCTAGCTTCTGGCCTGAGACAGTCAAGGTTCCATGCCTGGGTTTCTCTGTCTCCTCCCACACTGTAGCTGAGGCTAGCCTCAGACTTGGAGCCGTTCTCTGGCCTCAGCCTCCCCAGTGATTACAGGTGTGGGACACCATGATCCGGTGCATTTCTTTTTATTATTAACATCTTTATTGAGATCAAATTCAGCACCTGGGAGACTGAGGCAGGAGGATACCCATGAATAAAAAGAAAACTCCAAAAACCCAAGACAAAAGAAACGCCTTGATCTCTGTGCCTCTTGCCCAGTTCCCACACCTCCCTCCCTTAGCCCTAGGCAACCACTGATCTGTTTTCTGAGTGGGGACTTTTCTCTCCTGGATCTTTCATAAAAGCAGAAATGTTGGCTGTGGTCATGATGCGTGGCCCTCAGCCTCTGAGCGCAGTACTGTCAGTCAGTGCTCCTCCAGGTGTGGTGTGGCAAGTGGCAGAACGTCATTTTTTTTTTTTTTTTTTTTTTCAGTTTAAATTTTCCATAGTCCCAGCACTCGGGAGTCAGAGGCAGGCAGATCTCTGTGAGTTCAAGGCCAGCCTGGTCTACATAGTAAGTTCCAGGCTAGCTGGGGCTACAGGGAGACCCTGTCTCAAAAAGACATATTAATTTTACTTATTTTGAAACAGGGTTTTCCTGTAGTGCTGACTTGCCTTGATCTCACAGAGGTCCACCTGCCTCTGCCTCCTGCCTGCTGGGATTAAAGGCATGCATGTCACCATGCCTAGCAGCTTCACTCCTCTTTAAGGCTAAATAATATTTCATTTATGGGTAGACCACATCCTGTTTATTCACTGGTCTGTTAGTGAACATAGGATTGTCTCCAGCTTTTTTTTTTTTTTTTTTTTTTTTAATTATAGTGCTGTTTGGTCTCTCTGTTTCTGGGGGGATTTCAGGGGACCTCAAATGTCCTAGGTGGTGTTTACTCAAGTCCCTCCTCTGTGAAAAGGGACTGCTGTCTCCTGCTTTGAAAGCACAGAGGCATAGGAGGCCCCAGTGCATACGTGTTGAATGAGCTCAGCACTCCAGAATGTCGAACCTCAAGCATGGAGTCCAAAGTGCTGGAGAGTGTACGCTATGCCCTCTGGGATATTTTACCCTGGGGACCAGAACTACTGAGTGGAGGGAGAGTTTCCCTGATGTGTTCACAGACTCACAGTTATGGGGTGGGATTGGGGTCCTTATCCACACACCAGATAATGCCAGGGCTTAAGGAGAAGAGGCACAGAGGAGCCTGCCTTCGGGGTTCTATAGTGGGGACTGTCATGCCGCCATCTGTGACAGCCCAATGGGCGAGAGTGGCTGGTGTTGGCCTGTCCCCTGCCTATAAGAGGTGGAGCAGAAAGTGGCTCCTGGGAGGATGGAGGGGAGGAGGAAAGCAGGGGCACAGACACCTCCTTACACACCTTCCTGCACCCACAGACAGCCACCACCAAAGTCCCTGAGATCCGGGATGTGACGAGGATCGAACGAATTGGTGAGTGAACAGTCAAAGCAGAGCGGGACACCACCTGCTGAATGCCTGGGAGATCTGCCCAGGCCTAGAGACAGAGATGTCCAGGGCGCCGCATCTGGGCCCCAATACTAGGTTGTGCTGCTGTTGGCTGTCCCTGTGGGCTTCCTAGAAGTTGAAAAGTACCCGAGCACTGGTGAGGTGCGTGGTCTGAAGGCTGTACCAGGCCTGCATTCCCAGTATCTCCAGCCCAGGGCCTTCGGAGTAGACCTCAGCAGACCCCGTCTGATGCAGGATGTGCATGCTGTAAGCCTCCAGGAGCCCGGAGTGCAGTGCCTCAGTGTCCTCCTATCCCCCCTGAGGTGACCAAATTTCAGAGCAGCTGAGTTAGCAGCTGCAGCTCACCCTGCAGGCCTGGGGTGCAGAGCAGGGAGCTGAGGCCCAGAGGCTGGCAGGGCATCTCCTAGGTAGGAGCCCCTCTGTGGAAGAGGCTGCACCCTCTTGTTTACCAATCACTCAGAACCTTTGAGATGAGAGAGGCGGTGGGCTGCGAGTGTGGGCTGATGCTTGACTCTGAGCCCCAGAGACCAGGCTCTTGGCTCTCTGTGCCTGTGTCCTCACCTGTAAAGTGGAGCTAAGACAGTTCACCCTTGTGAACATCAGATTCACTGAGAGACTCTTAGCCAGGCATGGTGGTGCACCTGACATCCTGCACTGAGGCTGAGGCAGGAACAGCAAAGGTTCCCAGCAGCCTGGGCAATTTGGTGAGACCCTGTCTGCTGACTGAGCATGAGTCATCACTTTCCCCTTTTAAATATTTTATTATTTTTTTATTTTATGTGTATAAGTGTATTGCCTGCATGTAAGTGAGTGCACCCATGTTGTGCAATGCCACGGAGGTCAGAAGAGGGCTTCAGATTCCTCTGGAACTGGAGTTAAGAACAGTTCACAGCTGCAGTGTGGGTGCTGGGAATCGAACCCAGGTCCTCTACAAGAGGCAGTCAGTGCTCTTAACTGCTGAGCGATCTCTCCAGCCCCTGCTTCCCCTTTTAAAGGCCTAAGTCCTGCTAGAGGTAAGGTCCCGGTAGAGTCCAGCTGCCCTGGGGTGCTGTCTATCAAAATCTTATACCTGTTAGGCAAGCACTCTATCCCTGAGCTATGGCCCCAGATCTTTTAGTGTTTTCTTTTTTTTTTTTTTTTGGTGCTTTTTGAGACAGGGTCTCCCTGCAGCCCCAGCTGGCCTGGAACTTGCTATGTAGAACAGGCTGACCTCGAACTCACAGAGATCCACCTGCCTCTGCCTCCCAAGTGCTGGCATCAAAGGCGTGCGCCACCATGCCCAGCCTGGTGTTTTTCTTTTTGAGGCAGACTTTCCATAAGTTGTCCGGGCTGACCTTGAACTCACTATGTAGCCAAGGATGATCTTTAACTCCTAATCCTCCTGCCTCCACCTGGAAAGTGCTGGGATTATAAGGCCATGCCTGAGTGATAAATTCTGCTTTATTGAAATTAAATGTTTTTCAGTGCACGTTTGGAGCTCAAGGCCTCATATTGTCCCCAGGCTACAGCCCCAACCCTTGTTAAGTCTCATCTCTACCAAAAGTGATTGATGCCATTTGCTGCCATGAGTGTGGCTGTGCCCCCCATGAGCTTTATACAGAGCAGGGGGCTGGCCTGCAGGCCTTGTGTGCCCAGCCCTGGTCTGGGTCAAACGCTGGGATCCTACCCTCACTGTTCCCTGGCTGGGTGGGCTGTGCATGGACCCTGACCTCTGCACTCCCTCCCCAGTCCTTGGATGGTGGCTTGGGTCCCAGCTTGTCAGGGAGGTGTGAAATGAAAGTCTCTGAGTGCCGAGTGCTGGACCCTCAGTGCAGTATGGTCACTGGCCCTCACTGTTAGTTCTTGGGCTCAGTACCTGGTGAGCTCATTACTGCGCTGTTCTCAGCCATCTTCCCTGAGCTCTGAGGAGACCCCTTGGCTCAGGCCATACTATGTTGCCTTGACCTAGCTAGTAACTCAGCATTCTTTCCACACAGGGGCTCACTCCCACATCCGGGGGCTGGGGCTAGATGATGCCTTGGAGCCACGACAGGTACAGCCATGGGGCGCAGGCTGGGACTGGGACTAGGGCTAGGAAATGGGAGCAGGGGAGGGGGAGTTATGCACATCTTTAATCCCAGCACTCCATCTCTGAGTTCGAGGCCAGCCTGGTCTACATAGCAAGTGCCAGGGCTACATAGTAAGAACCTGTGGAGAGAGAGAGGAGGGAAGGGGAGAAAGGGGAGCAGAGGAAAGTGTTGGTTTTTGTCAGAAGGCTCATCTAGGGTATGACCTTAGAGAAAGTCACCTCTGGTGCTGCTCACCTCCCACCCTCCACCCCCCAGGCTTCCCAGGGCATGGTGGGGCAGCTGGCTGCCCGGCGTGCAGCTGGTGTGGTACTGGAAATGATCCGAGAAGGGAAGATTGCGGGGCGGGCCGTCCTCATCGCCGGCCAGCCAGGCACTGGGAAGACAGCCATCGCCATGGGTAAGAGGCCTCACGGGGCAGGTGTGCTCATCTCTGCAGGCCAGGGCCTCCGTTTACCACACAGCCCCAATGGCCGTGGTTGAGTCAGTCTCTCCCATAGATGTCTCTGGGAGAGGCTGTCCATGACCCCCAAGCAGTTTGTGGCATCCTGACACAGCCTCAACCTTCTCCGCACTTGCTCATATGTCGGGGTTACGGTTACCTTGTGTTCTGAGGAGGCTGCGTAAGCACCAGCCTTCCCCTGTACCAGGCAGCAGGAAGAGGGAACTGCGGTCAAAGTGTGCCCCTCAGCATCACTCCCTCCCGGCAGCCGTCGGGGAAGGCCACATGCAGACCACACTCAGACCACACACTTCAATTCTCACACAGCCACATAGTGCTGCGAAGGAGGCCAAGACCTTAAAGGTGTTGTTTTAGTTTAAGTTTTTAATTTGGATCTTTACTGCTTTAATGAAATGAGGGTTCTGGAAGTAAGGGAGAGTGGACATTGAGTAGATAGCTAGCCCGTCTGCTGCAGTCTATTAGTGACTTAAGACCATGACTGCCTCTTCCTGGTTGAAGTACTGTCTAGCCTTCAAAACTCTCCTCAGGCATTGCTGCCCCTGAGACTGTCCTGACCCACCTTCCTTCTCCCTCCCACCCCTACTGAGACTGTGGAGCCAGGCTGGGGAGTCAGGTCCATAGGAATCAGTTCTGAAGCAGCACGAACCTTGGGGAGGTGGTGTGGTTTGAGATGGAAGAGCACAGGACATGAGGGCTTCTGACCATTCGGGTGGGGGTTGGTGGCTGGGATGGCTTTGAGGGTGCCAGGAAACCTGGACCACTGCTGTGTCGTGTCAGGGCACCAGGGGCCATCAGCCACACCTGCCTGACCTCCTCTCCCGCAGGCATGGCTCAGGCACTAGGCCCCGACACACCCTTCACAGCCATCGCGGGCAGCGAGATCTTTTCCCTGGAGATGAGCAAGACCGAAGCCCTGACACAAGCTTTCCGGCGCTCCATCGGTGTCCGCATCAAGTGAGTGTGCTGTAGGCTCTGCCACCCTGCTTGCCACAGTCCTGGGCCTGGAGCCAGTCTGACCTAGGCTCTGTCCTCTGTCCCGCTAGGGAGGAGACGGAGATCATTGAAGGTGAGGTGGTGGAGATCCAGATTGACCGACCAGCCACGGGCACAGTGAGTCTGTGAGGTGCCCAGTGCCCGACTCTTACATCCCCCAGACTCCCAGCCAGCCACCTCCAGCTGCAGGGCTGAGGGTGGCACATTGGGACCTGTCCATGTGCCTGGGTGGGATAGGTCAGGTGAGTGGCCCGGTCTGTGCATTAGCCAGGGGCACAGCACTACTGTGGAGAGGTGAGAGGTTGGAAGTTTCAGCTTGTTCCTACCAGTGAGGCTTGGAAACCTGTTAGCTGAGCGTGGTGGCTCATCTTGTCATCCCAGCCTGGGCTACAAAGTTAGATCAAGACAGCCTAGACTGTCTTGCATAAAACAGGCGTTGGTGGTACTTGCCTGTACTCCCAGGAGGGAGATGGAGGCAGGAGGATCAAGAGTTCAAGGTCCTCCACTACATAGTGAGTTTGAAGGCAGCCTGGGCTACATGACACCTTGTCTCAAAACCAAGATGACCCTGCTCTGAGGACTAGGTAGCTGGTGCCTTCAGCTGTTCCTGATGCAAAGCTTCTTGTACAATAAGACAGTTCCACTGGAGCTGTGCATAGGGCAGTCTGATAAATGACTATACAGCAGATGTGCTCATAACCACCCCTCCCCTAAGCCCCTTCTTCTGTCTTGTCACCCTGAGGACAGCCAGGTCCTAACTTCCTGCCATTGTGATCCACTTCCGTCACCCAGTGTCACCCAGCAGGGATTTGTTCTGCTTGGCCAGGGATTTTGCTTTCTTTTTGTCATGCCAGGTTTGAACTCAAGGCCCCGTGCTCACTAGGCAGCTGCCTGGTCTTTGTATTTTCTGCCGTTAAAATCTAGTAGCAGCCAGTGAGATAGCTCAGCGAGCAGAGGCACATCCTGCCAAGCATGACAGCGTGAGTGGAATCTCCAGAACCAACTTCCACACATGCACTGACATATGCACATGAGAGAGAGCCAGCTTCCACACACTCTGGCATGTGTACATGGACCTGCCACACACAAATAGATAAAGCTAAAAAAATATGTAATGGGACTAGAGAGCTGGCTCAGTGGTTAAGAACACCTGCTGCTCTTGCAGAGGACCTGGGTTCAGTTCCCAGAATCTGTATGGTAGCTAACCATCTGCAATTCCAGTTCCAGGGGATCTGATTCTGACTTTTGCAAGAATTTGCATGACATGGGTGCACTTACTTACATGCAGGCAATACACTTAATACACATAAAATAAAAACAATAAATTCAAATAAAAAATAACTCTTTAATTAAAAAAATAGATAGCTGGGTAAGGTGGTGCACTTGGGAGGCAGAAACAGGCAGACCTCTGTAAGGTCAAGGCCAGCCTGGTCTACATAGCAAGTTCTGGGCTAGCTGGGGCTACAGGAGACCCTCTCTCCTAAAGAAAAAGGAAGGGGGAGGGAAGGAAGGAAGGAAGGTAGGTAGGTAGGTAGGTAGGTAGTTAGTTAGTTAGTTAGTTGCAGAGTGCAACATATCTCCAGCTCTTGAAACTTTTCTGTTTCTGGGTGGAACCCAGGGCCTATGTGCACCAGATGCATGCTCCACAGCAAGTAGTTGGGGGACAGTGCTTTAAGTGTTGAGCAGTTACCACCCCTGTCTAGTTCTGGAACTTACCATTACTCCATGAAGAGATGGTACCTACTGTGCCAGCACTCCCCACTCTCCCCACCCAGCTATGTTGATCTGCTTCCCACCTCTGGAGCAGGGACACAGTCCCGACCAAGGCTGTTTGCTAAGTTCTCCCCTTTCAGCTGCTCCTGAAATGCTTATGGAAAAAGTTGCTTTAAGTCCCTTGAGCCAAGACACCCCTGTCACCTTCTGTTTCTGTGTAGACCAAGCTGGCCTTGAACCCACCAAGTACTGGGGTTAAGGGCGTGGGCCACCATGCCCGGCCCTGTGCACGTGTGCAAGTACCTGTATGTGTGCGGAGGCCAGAAGAGGGCGCTGCATGTCCTGCTCTGTCACTCCCAGGGTTTCTCACTGAATCTGTACTAGACTGGCGGCAAGCGAACCCTGGCAGTCCTCCCTCCATCCCCAACAGCACTGGCGTTACAGCCCTGCCTGTGGCCATGCCTGGCTTCTTTTTTTTAATGTGGGTACTGGGATTCAGAGTCGGTACTCTTTTT
>NW_008348313.1:1142278-1151932 GCF_000622305.1 Nannospalax galili
CCTGCATGTATTTCGCCAGTGGCGTGCAGTGCCTGTGGAGGACAGAAGAGGCTCTAGGAGCCCCGGAACTAGAATTACAGACAGTTGTTAGCTGCCATGTGGGTGCTGAGATTCGAACCCGGGTCTTCTGCAAGAACAGTCAGTGTTCTTAACTGCTGAGCCATCTCTCCAGCCCCCTAGACTTGGTACTCTTATCCACTGAGCCATTGCTCTAGCTCTCTACCCACTTCTTAAATTTAATTTTCTAAATTTTTTGATACAGGGTCTCCTAGCCTAGACCGATCTCAAACTTGTTATATAGTCATGGATGGCTTTGAATTTCTGATCTTACCTCCATCTCCTGAGTGCTGAGGAGATAGGGTTTCACATTATGCCCCAGGCTGACCTCAAAGTCAAAGCAATTTTACTGCTTCAGCTTCCTGAGTGCTAGGATTACAGTATGAAGCAACATACCTGGTTTGTTTGTGTTTTGAGACAATCATTTATTATTTATTTATTTATTTATTTATTGGTCTTTTAGAGACAGGGTCTCCCTGTTGCCCCAGCTGGCCTGGAACTCACTATGTAGACCAGGCTGGCCTTGAACTCACAGACATCAGGGATCCGCTTGCCTCTGCCTCCCAAGTGCTGGGATTAAAGGCGTGCACCACCATGCCCGGCCTGAGACAGCCTTATGTTATTTTTTTAAGAGGCAGTCTTGAAGTGCAGCCTACACTGGCTTGTGGTCCTCTACCCACTCCCCACAAGCTGATACTATATGTGTGCGCAACCACACCCAGCTTGTTCCTCATCGTTAATGGAAGTGAATTTAGGATGTAGAACTGCACTGACCAACAGTCCAACAGTTGTAATAATTGTAAATAGCCTTCTAAATTAGTTCCATCTATTGGCAATTAGGTTTTGGATCTTACAAATATGGTAAGAATATTTATGGGATAAAGGAATTTAATATATTTATGCATGCTTGTCTGTGTGTATGTGCGTGTATGTATATACATGCATGCAGGAGCATTCGGAGGCCAGAAGAGGGCATTGATCTGTTGGAGCTGGTGGCTGTGAGCAACTTGATGTGGGTACTTGAAACTGAACTTGGTTCCTTTGAAAGAGCAGCAAGTGATCTTATCTGCTGAGCCATCTGTCCAGCCCCAAGTTAAGTTTTTTTCACACACACACAAAAATCCATAAATATATCCCTCCTATAAAAGTATCATCCCAGAGCCAGCAAGATGGCCCAGTGGGGCACTTGCTACCAAGCCTGATGACCTGAGTTTGATCCCTGGGACCCACATGATGGAAGATGATTGAAGGAGAGAACCGACTCCTCCAATTTGTCCTTTAACTTTCATGTGCTGTGGTGCAGATGCCTACACAATCACCAGTCAAACAGGCAGAGGCTCAGTGCAAACCACTTGTCTAGATGCCTGAGCCATAAAAATATAATCCTGAGCCAGGCGTGGTGGCACACACCTTTAGTTCCAGCACTTGGGAAGCAGAGGCAGGCGGAGCTCTGTGAGTTCAAGGCCAACCTGGTCTACATAGTGAGTTCCAGGACAGCTGGGGCTACAGAGAGACCGTGTCTCAAAAATACCAAAAAAAAATAAAAAATATATATGTATATACATATATATATATATATACATACATATACATATATTCCTGAGACTAGACAGATGGCTCTGCTGTTAAGACCACATTCTTCCAAAGGACCAAAGTATGTTCCTAGTTCCCACATAAGGTGGATCATAACCACCTGTAATTCCAGCTCTAGAGGTTCCAGTGTCCTCTTCTGGCCTCTGAAGGCTCTGGAATGCACAGACACACACAGACACATATGTGTAATTAAAAAATAAAATCTGGGCCAGGTGTGGTAGCACACACCTTTAATCCCAGCATTTGGGAGGCAGAAGCAGGCAGATCTCTGTGAGTTCAAGGCCAGCCTGGTCTACATAGTGAGTTCTGGGACAGCTGGGGCTTCAGGGAGACCCTGTCTCAAAAAGACAAAAAATAAAATAAAATCTTTGGAGTGATGGCTCAACAATTAAGAGCATCCCATGGTGGCTAATGACTGTCCTAACTTTAATTCCAGAGGATCCAACATCCTCTTCTGTCCTCTTTCAGCACTGCACAACACAGGTATATTTGCATACATGCATGCAATACATGCATACACATAAAGCAAAAAAATACAATAAAATAAACTCAAACTTCCTCCTCTTACACATCCAAGCATGTATTCCTGCCCCCCTCCCTACAGTATGAATAGCTGTTTAATCACAGCACTCTGGAAGCAGAGGCAGGAGTGGGTGTACCTTGTGAGTTCCAGGCCAGCCAGGGCTGCATAGTAAGACCTTGTCTCAAAAAAAAGTAAATATGGGGCTGAAGAGATGGCTCAGCAGTTAAGAGCACTGACTGCTCTTGCAGAGGACCCAGGTTCGATTCCCAGCACCCACAGGGCGGCTACAAACCATCCTTAACTCGAGTTCCAGGGGAATCCGAAGCCCTCTTCTGACCTCCACAGCATTGCATGACACGGGTGCACTCACATACATGCAGGCAATACACTCATACACATAAAATAAAAATAATAATTTTTTTTTTAAGTAAATAAAGAGGACTGGAGAGACGGTTCAGCAGTTAAGAGCACCGGCTGAATTTTTAAATATTTTTATTTTATGTGTATGCGTGTATTGCCTGCATGTAGGTAAGTGCACCCGTGTCGTGCAATGCCCATGGATGACAGAAGAGGCTGTTGGATCCCCTGAACAATTGTTAGCTGCCATCGGGGTGCTGGGAATTGAACCCCGGTCTTCTGCAAGAGCAGTCAGTGTTCTTAACCACTGAGCCATCTCTCCAGCCCCAATTTTTTTTAAAAAACTAAAAATAAGGCAGAGCCAGGGATGTAGCTTATTGGTAGAGTGCCTGCCTGCCCCAAATCCATGAGTTAAGGGGCTTGGATATGGCTTGGGGTTAGAGTACTGTGTTCCATCCCCAGTACTATGAGTGTGGAGAGGGGTGTTATCATGTACCCCCACCCTCTTGGGCCTTTTGTGGGCCCTCAGGCCTGTGCTGTCTTGGGTGGACTCAGTCTGTGTCACTGTTGCCATGAACAGCTTTCCTGAGCCACAGTTGACACAGCATCTGCACATCGAGAGTGTACAACCCAAGTCCCCACTCCTGCATATCCCCCAAGGCTGTCTCCACATTTTTTGAAGCTGTGTACACAGTGGGGTCAGGGGCCTTGAGGATCCCCTGAGCCTTCCCTGGTGTGCTTCCCTCAGGGCTCCAAGGTGGGCAAGCTGACCCTGAAGACCACAGAGATGGAGACCATCTATGACCTGGGCACCAAGATGATTGAGTCTCTGACCAAGGACAAGGTCCAGGCCGGGTGAGTACCAGGTCCATGTGGGTGGCTGGGACAGTGAGGGGGCTAGGGTCTCAATCCTGCCCATGGTTCACCTGCAGGGACGTCATCACCATCGACAAGGCCACAGGCAAGATCTCCAAACTTGGTCGCTCCTTCACACGCGCTCGTGACTATGATGCCATGGGCTCCCAGGTGTGTGCTCCAACCCCTCGCTGGCATGGGACCCCCTGGGTGGAGCCTTGGTGCCCACGCCTTCACATCTGCCCTTGGCCTTGTAGACGAAATTCGTTCAGTGCCCAGATGGGGAGCTGCAGAAGCGTAAGGAGGTGGTACACACAGTGTCCCTCCATGAGATTGATGTCATCAACTCACGTACCCAGGGCTTCCTGGCCCTCTTCTCAGGTCAGATGTCCTTTCCGACCAGTCCCCATCTCCTGTGCACCCTTCTCATTGTGACCCCATCCCCCTCCCCTCTCTCTCTACCCTGGTACAGCCCCGCTTGCATGCACGTGCCCTCCCTCTCCCTCTCCCTCTCTCTCTCTCTCTCCTCACCATTGCCCTGCTGCTTTAGCACCTCAGCCTTGCTCCCTGGCACGAGTCTTTCTGTGTCCCCCCACCCTTGCATCCTGGACCCTGTCTCCAGCGCCCCTGATGCTGCCCTATCCCCTGCAGGTGACACAGGGGAGATCAAGTCAGAAGTCCGAGAGCAGATCAATGCCAAGGTAGCCGAGTGGCGGGAGGAGGGCAAGGCGGAGATCATCCCTGGGGTGAGTGTTCAGGCCTGGAGGTGGGGACTTTGTGGACCCGGGGAAAGGGGTGGGAGTGGACTTGATCTGTGCCCCAATGACTACCAGGTGCTGTTCATTGACGAGGTCCACATGCTGGACATTGAGAGCTTCTCTTTCCTCAACCGGGCCCTGGAGAGCGATATGGCACCCGTCCTCATCATGGCCACCAACCGAGGCATCACCCGGTAAGTGGCTAAGAGGCCTCTGGGGAAAGGGTGCCATGAGCCGGGGGTGGAGGTGGCTGCGGGGAAACAGGACTGTCTGCTGAGTGCCATGGTGGTAACCTAGGGCCTCCTTCAGCATGATGTACGGCCATCCACGGCAAGTGGACAGTTCTGCTCAGGCAGCAGGTCACAGCTGAGCCACAGCACCTGAGGGTGCCCTCCAAAAGTCACCAGGTGCTGAGCGTAGTGGCCTGTTTGCCACAGCCTGCTGCAATAGGCCACTTAGGCCTGGCCACTTGCGTCACCAGAACCCAGTCGTTTTGACCTAAAGATACTGTGGAGGAAGGACTAGCATGGTGGCCCTCACTACTAGTCCTGGTCCTCGGGAGCCTGAAGCAGGAAGAGTTTGAGTTCTAGGCCAGCTGTAACCATAGGGAGGGGATGATGCCATGGGAAAAATGTGAGATGCAGGCAGCCTGCTTGATGAAGCCTGTGTGCCTACACTGGAAGGAGTAACCAAGGTCTGAAGATGGCAGGGTGGGCAGAGAGGCAGCCACAGACCTGGACATGGAGACTCCCTGGGGCACCTCCCAAGAGGACTGCCTGAGAGGCCCCGCCTGGAAGCCCTCTGCCTGCTGAGGGTCCCTGCCACCCCACCAGTGTGCCAGCCCTTTCCTTGACACCCAGACTCCTCCTGGGGCTGCCAGGACTTCCCTCTGCCTGCATTTCAGTCCTCAGGCTATAAACACAGCCATCTTCTGTCATGTCACCTCATGTAGTGCCCTGTATGTCATCTTGGGGGGTAGTTTGAGTTGAAAAGTCCCCCATAGTGCTGACATGCAGCCTGGCATTCCTACACACACAGGGAGACTGCACTGTGAGAGTGCTGGGTTGGAGGTTGGCAGCTCACAGGAGAGCAGTGTCCTTGCATTGGTGCTAAGCTCCTATGACTGGAGTAAACTGCTGTGGGTCCTGTCACCTGCTAAGAACTGGCTGGGCATGCCTGGGGCAGTAGGAGACAGGACAGCCACTGGCCCGCACATGGAGCCTGGTGTATGTGCTGAGCAGAACTGTATCTGAGTGGGTTGTGAGGGCCAGTATGGATGGGTGTTGGGAATGCAGAGCTGGGTTCTGGGAGCGTCCCTTGACAAGCCCTCCTGACCACTAGGATCCGAGGTACCAGCTACCAGAGCCCCCACGGCATCCCCATTGACCTGCTGGACCGCCTACTCATCGTGTCCACCTCCCCCTACAGTGAAAAAGACACCAAGCAGATCCTGCGCATCCGGTTCGGCAGCCCAGCCCTGAGGGGGACACTGAGGCAGGGTGGGAGGGCCAGAGGGGCAGCCCAGCAGTGGGGAGAGAGCCCTCTGTGGCCCTTGTAGCCTCCGAATCTGTGGTTTTGAGATTCTGTTCACCACGTATGCCATGGGAATGGGTGGGGTGCTATGCCACCCCTGCCTGGCTGAGGACTGCCTGCCTGCAGATGTGAGGAGGAGGACGTGGAGATGAGCGAGGATGCCTACACGGTGCTGACACGTATCGGGCTGGAGACCTCCCTGCGCTACGCCATTCAGCTCATCACAGCGGCCAGCCTGGTGTGCCGTAAGCGAAAGGTCAGCCAGCAAGTTAGCTAGGGTGCTGGGGACAGCCCTGGGGTGGCCAGGGGGCCTGGGCATTTCCTCCTGTATGGGTCTGAGACCACAGCAGACACTGGGCCATCTTATAGGAAGAAGCTGAGGGTGGGCAGGGGGCATCCATGGCCCCTCGGTGGTCTGAGCCTTGTTCATCTGCCTCCAGGGCACAGAGGTGCAAGTGGACGACATCAAGAGGGTCTACTCACTCTTCCTGGATGAGTCTCGCTCCACACAGTACATGAAGGAGTACCAGGATGCCTTCCTCTTCAATGAGCTCAGTGAGTCCCTTCTAGCCCTCCCAGCCCACTACCATCGGGACAGTGGGTGCAGTGGGGAGTACCCAGGCCTGCCCCTGTGCCTCACTGACCCGGACTTTCCTTTTCCACAGAAGGTGAAACGATGGATACCTCCTGAGATGTCACCCCACCCTTGCCTCCCCACCCCGTTTTCTACGAGTTGTGACACTGTGACTTTATATAAAATTATTGGAAACTGGAGCCCTGTGTGTCCCTGGAGCTTCTGCACAGGAGGACACTGGGATACCAGTTGTGAAGCCTTTATTGGGAGGGAGGGTTGGAGCACCTGCCAGCTCCAGAAGATGGGGGAGGGTCTTCGGGATGTCCTCAGAGAAAGAGGAGGCTGGGGAGGTGGGGGATGTCACAGGCCAAGGGTTGAGCCCTGGGACCCCCACAGTCAGAACTGCTGAGGCGACAGGGCCCACAGCGGCAGCTGAGGGCCACTGGGAAGGAGACCATGGGGTCTACACCAGGTGGGCAGCCAGGGAGGCGGATAGAGGCGAAGCGCAGCTCTCGGTAGGTGCACACAGGCTGGGGCACTGGGGGCAGGGCAGCTGGCAACACCCGTACCTAGAGCCGAGTGGGGAAGCAATGTTTATCTGAGCACCCGCCCCCCAGGCTCTGGGCTATTTAAATGTCCACCCAACACCAGCCTTGAGCTCCTGCCCAGGTGCCACCCTCTGCCTCAGCTGCCCTCTGCTGCACCCACCCTGGGTCTGGCACTGAGGTGGCAGCATTTAGGGCAAAATGGGGTCCCTGCTCATGTGGTTGGCTCACCATGCTGGGGCAGTAGCCAGCACAGATGCTGGTGGTGAAGGTGATGCAGACAGGGCAGGCCTCGTTCTCTGCAGCCAGGGTGGCATTGACTGGCCGGCACAGTGGCCGCAGGGGGCCCCTGGAGGCCTGCACTGCACCGGAGCTCAGCAGCAGCCACAGCAGCAGCCCCTGGGACAGCCAGTGCCTCAGTTTTCCCTCCCAGGGAGAGGACTGGGCTGCCCCAAGCCTTCATTCTGAACCAGCTAGGTGCAAATCCCGGTCTTCAGGTCCCACCCCCAGTCCAGGGCACCCCCAATTGCCAGTGGCTGAATATCCACCCTCAATACTACATTCTGTCCTGCAGAAAGTATGCTGGCTAGGAGACCTACCAGGCCACACAGCCAGCCTGTGCCATTTAGGGCTTGGTGGAGTTGGGGAGGTGCCTAGGGCCCTACAGTCTTACCTGGAGCCTCTCCATCCTCGATGCCTCCCCTACCTTGGCCACCTGGCTTTATACCTATGGGCTGTGGGGGTGGCAAGGCCAACAAGCGGTGGCTGCTGGTGGGGTAACCTAGACACTAATCTCTCTGGGGGCGATAGACTGACAAGGTCAGGAAGCCATGGCAGGGTGGTGTCTGAGCCTGGCCCAGACTGGAGTGCCAGCCAGGCCGCTCGGCCCTTCATCCCCTCCTGGGAGGGGCTAGAGGCAGCTAATCAGGGCGCTGAAGGATGGGGGGTCTTGTGCCAGAGTGTCAGGCTTTGGGGCTAGATTTTACCTGGGCCTCCAAATGAGTACTCCCAGATACCTCCAACCAGAGCACCACCCCACACCTAAACCCCAATCAGGTTCTGGGGGCGGGCTCCAGAAACGGGGTGGTTTAGACTATTTAACTCCAGGGTGGCAAGCCCAACCCCCTGGGGCCGTTCCCCTGCAGGCAGTGGGGTGTGCGGGAGTGGCCCCGCCCAGTCCGGTCTGGCTCCCACCAGCTCCACGCCGGGCACTCCCGTAGCGGGAGCTTTCAGTGCTGTAGGCCTTGGGCACACTGTAGATGCCAGGCAGGGGACAGAAGCGATCCAGCCTGCGAAGTGGGTGCAGCGGAGACCCGTAGGACTCCCGGGTCAGGGGAGAGCTCCGCGGTACGGAACGGCTGGCTGCACCTCGCGCGCGCGGCCCAAGCGCACCCTCGAGGGCTCCGGGTACTGCCCATGGCCGCCAGCCTGGGGCTTCATTAGCGAGCCCCAGCACGTCACCACTTCCTGGAACCCGGACAGTTCCTTCCTGGGGGGCAGGAAAGGGGTGCCTGGGTCCTCAGGACCGGGGAGCCCGCAGACTCCAGTACCTGCATTAGGGTGCGAGGACCGCTGAGAAGGGCACGCGGAGCCCGGATTCCGGGTCCTTGAGGTTCCCTGGTGCCTGCCTGGAAACCCGCTTCCGCCGACTTGGAGAGGCGTATCCGGGGGTACCCGGGCTCACCTCTGGTAGAAGCGGAAGTCACGGGCGGAGGTGGTCAGATAGGGCTGGAGGTGGGCCAGGGCACCCGCCTCGCACACCGTGAAGGGCCAGCCGGCCAGCTCCGGGTTCCTGGTCCAGGGAGTCAGGGCCTGAGGGGTTGGAGGATGATCAACACAAGAGGCTGTGCGCCTGCTCCTAGGCCTCCCACACTGGGCGGCACCCCAAGTCAGTCCTTAGGAGCCCCATGCCCCAATCCAAACACTTGCTGGATTGAACTCGGGCTGGCACACCGCCCCTCACCCTCGAACATACCCTTTCCAGCTCCGTCCGTGGATTCGAGTCCCACCTGAGGTTTTCCTCCAGGTACACCTAGTTTCATCTGCCGTGCCGACCCCTCTCATTATTCTAGTGCAGTCCTTGGGAGCACCGAGTCTCCGGACCCTCCTTTGAGCTACACCCCACAAGTGCACACTTCAGACCCCGCCCCCAGCGACTCGGTGTCTGGTCCCTAACTGGCTCGGGCAGCCTGTCCCCCCTACCTCCCGCCCCGCGCTGACTCCACGCTACCTGGGAAGGACCCCCGCGGTGGTGGTCTGCGAGCTCCGGGCGCTGGGGCTCCACGAAGAGCGGGTCGCTCTGCTCCAGGCCGGGCCAGCCCCGGTACTGTGCCTTGGTCTCGCTGAACCGGTGTTTTGTGGTCAGAGGGACATCCCAGCCCTGGTGTCTTCTTAGCTGCGTGAAGAGGGCCCAAAGATTGGAGGTTTGGGGCTGGAGAGCTGGCTCAGCAGGTAAGAGCACTGCTCTTGTAGAGGACCTGGGTTTGAATCCCAGCACCCACATGGCAGCTAACAACCGTCATAATTCCAGTTCCTGGGGACCCGACGCCCTCCTCTGACCTCCGTGGGCATTGCATGATACGGATGCACTTACATGCAGGCAATACACTCATACACATAAAATAAATATAATAAATAAACGCTGGGCATGGTGGTGTACTCCTTTAGTCCCAGCACCCTGGAGGCAGAAGCAGGCGTATCTATGTGAGTTCAAGGCCAGCCTGGTCTACATGGTGAGTTCCACGTCAGCTGGGGCTACAGGGAGACCCTGTCACAAAAAGACCAAAAAAGGGGTTGATGATTTAGCTCAGTGATAGGCGCAAGGCCCTGGGTTCGTTCTTCAGCTCCGGGGCGAGCGGG
>NW_008348313.1:1151962-1176014 GCF_000622305.1 Nannospalax galili
ACAGGGTCTCCTTGTAGCTCCAGCTGTCCTGGAGCTCACTATGTAGACCAGGCTGGCCTTGAACTCACAAAGATCCGCCTGCCTCTGCCTCCCAGGGCTGGGATTACAGGCGTGCGCCACCACGCCCGGGGACAATTTTTAAAAAATATTTTTTCAAAAAATCCAAGGTGAGGGAGCAAGAAAGTCAGGTGTCGAGCCCTGTCGCACCCCACCCATAACTGCGGGTTTCCAGACCTTACCTTCTCCGCCAACCCCTTCACCCCCAGTGCGCGCCGGGGATCCTCAGGCTCTGCTGCCTTGGGCTGAGCGCAGGGCCCGCCGTGAGACTTGGGCAAGTACGCCGAGCCCGAAGTGGTCTCCCATCTGCTAATGACCTCGTCAAATGCCCAGATGTGCGGATCCTGCTTGGCAGCAGCGGGCAGGGGCGCGGCCACCGTAGACTGGAGAGAAGGTGCGGAAGTCAGCCCAAGACCCCCGAGTCCGCCCTGCCTCCCCGACCCCTCCTGCCTTCAGCCCTGGGTAACCAGGCTCCAAGGCCCCTCCTCCTGTAGCCAGGAGTTGCCAAACCGGAGTCCTTTCCACCCAGGTTCCTGTGCCCTCTTCCAGGTCCTGCCCTGCGCCCAGGGTCCCCGAACCTGCAGAGTGGGCGGAGGAAAGGGGGAGGGTGGGATCCAGTAGTGGGCGACCCCGCTGCTGGTGAGATGCCACTTGCGCCAGGTTCCAGGTACCTCGGTTTCAGAAATGGGGGACCAAGGGGGCCCATATCGCAGGGCTAGGGTCCGACCACCCATAGTCCTACCCCGCCCACCCTGGGAAGTCCAGAAGCCGACTTGTTGTGGCTGTTGCCACAGGTAACCAGGTAACAGAACCCGCCCACCCTGAGCCAGCCAATGAAGAGCCTACCAGAGTGTAGGTGGACCCGGAACTAAGACTGGGACTTTGAGAGCTGAGGATGGAGACCCCAAGGAAGAACCCCCCACAGAGGATCAAGACACATGGTGGGGACGGGGGGAGACTCTGAGAGAGAAGAATTCAAAAAGATGGGGAGAGGAAGTAGGGGGTCAGGCAGGGGAGGGGGTGGGATGCTGGAGACTCCGAGACAGGCAGATTCGAGGTGGAGAGGGAAGCCAAGCGAGGGAACATCCTTTTTCTGCCTGGCGAAGCCCTGGAGTTGCCTCCCCCGCTGCCAGGCCGAGCCCACCCCGGGGTAACAATTTCCAGACAGCTCTGGATTCTTCCCTCTTCTGTAAGGGGGCCGAAGGCCCAGCGTCCCCCGTCCTGTCTGCCTTTCATTTGGCTGAAAACTTCCACCTGGGTGTGTGGAGGAGGGGGCGGGGATACACCGGGAAGCACTTAGCAGGGAAGAGGGGCCTGGGCTACTCACCCACAGACAAGAGACACAGGAAGTCAGAGAGACGGAGAGGGAGGTGGTTAGAAAGACAAGGAACAGAGTGATTCTCACAGCATGGGGGCGGGGGCAGCCTAAGCCTGCCCAGGAGCCCAGTTTCACTCAGGGTCTGGGAAGCTGGGCTTCAAAGAATATGTTTACCAACCCTGGGGAGGCTGGACGCTAGGGGGTCATGAGTTCGAGTCCAGCCTGGTGATACAGGAAGAAACCGCTATCCCTTAACACTGGCCTCACAGTGAGACCCTGTCATCCCAGCTCTCAAGAGAGTAAGGTCATCCTCCCCTACATAGCTAGTTCTAGGTCTGCCTGAGTCATGAGACCCTGTCCTGGAACACACACACAGACACACACATACACACGGATGTAGCTTGGTTAATGGAGTGATTGTTTAGCTTGCAGGAACCCCATACCGAAAGGGTCTGAGGCCAGCCTCAGCTGCATCAGACCCAGACTCCAAAGCAAAACCAAAAAAATCTAGGGTCTATTCTGGATGTGAGGTAATGGTTTGAACAGGGAAGGGGAGTAGAAATCAGACCATGTTGCAGCCCCTGCCTGGACCCTCTCACACATTTTTTTTTTTTTTTTTTTGGGACAGGGTCTTGTGTAGTCCACGCTGACCTGGAACCCAATATTTCACCAACAATAACCTTGAACTCCTGATCCTCAGGCCTCCACCTCCCAAGTTCTGACATTACAAGCATGCACCACCATGCCTGGTTTATGCTGGACTGGGGATGGAACCCAGGCCTCTGTGCATGCGAGGCAAGCACTCTACCCACTGAGCCACATCTCCAGCTCACTAGCACCTTCTGAGGTATTGTCCACTTCTTCCTCTGGCTAGAGTGGGCCAGGGGCCTCTGAGGTTGGATGGTCAGTGACTCAGGTGGTCAAGCCCACAGGAATTGGACTTAAAGAGTCATGTATTATGGCTGATACACAGTAGACAGCAAACATTGGCTACTATCATCATCATTAGTACTGTGATGCTCTTCCAGAACTCCTATGCATCCTCTGAAACCCCATTTGGTTTCAGCACATTCTACACAGATTGAGAGATTTAATTGTGTAGTCATTTCAGTTCCTAAACAGAAGGCACGTAGAGCAGCCAGGCCAGTCCTGAGGTCCCTGGGCATCCAGCTCTCTCCTTTCCCCAGCCTAGGGAGTTCCTAAGCCTGGGCCTCAGGCCCTGCCAGTTCTGCTGAGGAGCGTGCAGACGCAGGCTGTGTCGATCCTAATCCAGCGCCAGCCCACGCGGCCCTGCGCGTCCGCGGTCAGCGCGCGCACATAGGACTGCTTGGCCTTGCATTCCGAGAGCCAGTGCCTCCGGTCCACGCCGCGACAACCCCCTCCGCCCACTCCGGGTCCTCCTTCCCCAGCGCTCTCGGCCTTGCAGCGTGTCTCGAAGAAGTACTGGCGCAGGGGGCTGCCACCTGCCGCGGGCACCTCTCCCAGCACCTCCACCTCGCGCCCACGCAAGTCCACGGCGGTCCTCCGGTCGGTCACCCAGCCACTCACTGCGTCGCACACGGCCAGCTCTCCCCGGCGGCTCACGGGCGCTGTCTCGCTCACCCCACGCCGGCTGCGGTTGGCTGGGGCGCCCGCCGGTTCCCCAAAAGCCCCGGCCTCCAGCAGAAAGAGAAGAGGGGGTCCAGCAGGGGCGCCCCTTGACAGGGCCACGCGGGGAGATAGAAGGTCCCACTCAGGGGCCAGAAAGGGGGGCAGTGTGGAGGATGGGGGGTGGGGCTCCATGGGGATGCTGGGGAGGAGGAAGAGGAAGAGGATGAGGAGGGAGCAGGAGGGATGAGGGCGCATGGCTGAGCACCTAAAGAAAGGAACAGAGAGGCTGGCCTTTACCTGGGGAACAAAGTAAGGGGACCCCCCCCAGGACGACCTGCTGCGTGGCAGACTTTGAAAAGCCCTTCTGCATTTTAGAACCCAGGGCATGTTGTCCCCTTCTAAGTTAACAATAATTATCCAACTAGTTTAAATTAATAGCCAAAGCTAAGTGTGGGTGTGCACTCGTTTAACCTCCCCATTCGGGAGGCAGAGGCAGGATGGCCCCAAGCTTGTGAGCCAGCCTGGTTTACATAGCGAGTTCCAAGCCAGTCAGGAATAAATAGCAAGACCTGGACAATAATAAATAAACAATAATAAATAAATAAATAAATAAATAGTCAATAGCCAAGCACAAGGAGAAATACGGGCTCAGGGAAGTTCATGTTTTCTCCCAGGTCATACAGCCAGCCAGTGGTACAGGCGGGATTTGAACTCAATAAAGCCACATGTCCACCACCACCACCCTCATCTCCACCCCTATGGATCACCCAGAGGAACCCTTGAGTCCTGCCACTTGCATGGCCTCGATTTCCCTACGTGTGATCTTGACTCAGGGGCTTCGAGAGACTGGGAGAAAGATGGAGATACTATTGTTTTTCTAGAACATTCCAGAAGCAGGTGAATGGATACCAGACCTGTCAGCAGCGCCTCCTCCAGCTCCGTGCTCTGGGGCTGGGGGCCCCCAGGCTCTGTGGGGCCCCTATGGAGGAGGATACAGGTGGTTCCCTCCCTGACATCTCAGGAGAGGGAGGGAAAAACCACCTGGAATGGAAGGAAACCAGTTATATAGGCAGGTGGGGGGAAAGCCCGAACCCTTTCCTCCCAAATAAAAACCACACCTCTTCCCAGAGGCTTTGGAACGCCTAGGGTACCCCGGAGTCGAAGCCCTGCCCCCTTCCAGAGCCCCTCCCTCCCCGTGCAGGTGACTGCTGGGGCGCGGATGGCAGGCTGCTGGGGGGAGCGGAGAGGAGGGGCAGGTGAGGCAGGCTGGAAAAGATTATTGCATTCCCTCCTCGCGTTCCTCAACCAGACATGGCGGGGGCAGGGCCGGCCTGGACACCCCAGGTCCCTGCCGGCCCACGCTCAGGGCTCTGGGTCCCTGGGGCTGCTTCCTGGAATGTTCGCTCCCCGTAGGACAGGCCAGGGCCCGCCCAAGACTCTGACTGCGCATACCTGGAACGTCTGCCTGGCCTGGCTCCGAGATGGGGGAATGGGAAGTGTGGGGTGTGCACCGGGGCAGAGACTGACCGCCCGACACCGGAGTGCGGGTGCCTGCTGCCTCTTCCTGGGGTAGGTGTCCAGGTCCCACATTGCCTCCTTCCTTAGACATAGGGGTCCAAGCCCCCAGTGCCCCCCTCTTGCAGATTGGGTGCCCTGGTTCCCGGATCCCCCTCTTGCAGACTGAATGTCCTGGTTCCCAGCCCTCCTCTTGCAGACTGGATGCCCTGGATCCCTGATCTGCCTCTTGCAGACTAAGTGGGTGTCCTGGATTCCTGATCCCCCTCTTGCAGACTGGCTGGGTGTCCTGGTTCCCAGACGTCCCCCTCTTGCAGGCTAGGTTTCTTGGACTCCAGTAGCCTCCTCCCCCAGACCCAGGTGTTCTCGTGTGGCGGCCCCCTCCTCCAAGATGCTCAGAAACGAGGACTCCCCTGCCTCCTCACCCCGGAAAGTCCCCGGGTCGGGGATCTCTATTACTGAGTCCGAGCTAGGGAATCCGCTCCACCTTGGAGACCTGCGGTCCTGCCTCAGTTTCCTCCGCCAAGCCCCACCCCCTGCCGGCCCCGCCCCCGACACTCCCTACCCGGGGGCCGGGCGACCCGGACGCGGGAATCTGCGGGGAGGAGGCGCGGAGCTCTTACCTGGGGCGCCCTTCTCTGCTCCCTGGCTGCCCCTGGGCTGCGGCTCCTCCTCCCGCTGCTAGCAGCAGGGACGCCCGCTGGTCGCCCGCTGCTCGCCGATTGCGCCTGGGAGGGCCTGGGTCTGGGGCGGGGGCGGGGCGGCGCCGGAGCGAAGGAGGGGCGGGGGATCCCGCCGTGCACTCGCGTGTCCAAACCTCGGAAGCCCGGCCTGGCCGCCGCAGTCCCCAGAGTCCAGGCCGCAACCCTCCTCCTCAAACACAGGAGTCCAGACCCCAGCCCTACTCCCTCAGACCCAGGGATCCAGACCCCAGCCCTCCTCCCTCAGACCCAGGGATCCAGACCCCAGCCCTCCTCCCTCAGACCCAGGGGTCCAGACCCCAGCCCTCCTCACTCAGACCCAGGAGTCCTCCCCAGTCTCCTCCCTCAGACTCAGGGATCCAGACCTAAGCCCTCCTCCCTCAGACCTAGGGATCCAGGCCCCAGCCTCCTCCCTCAGACCTAGGGATCCAGACCCCAGCCTTCTCCCTTGGACCCAGGGTCTAGACTCTAGCCCTTCTCCCTCAGACCCAGGGATTCAGACCCCAGGCCCTTCCCTCAGGCTCAGGAGTCCAGACCCCCAACCTCTTCCCCCAGCTCCCTTAGGTCCCAGCTCTCCTACCCCAGACCTAGGCATCTAGGACCTATCCCTCCTCCCTCACACCCAGGGAGGGGACCAGGCCCTATCCCTCCTCCATCAGACTTGGCAATCTGGAAACCAGCCTTCTTCCCTCAGACCCCAGCCCTCCTCCCTCAAACCCAGGGTCCAAGCCCCGGGCCTTCTCCCTCAGTCCTGGGTTCAGGCCTGAGATTGCTGTGGTGTCTGCAGCAGGTTCCCACTCTCTGTTCCTATCCCTCCTCCCTGGATCTCTCTGCCAGACATTAGCCAGCTGGGCTTGTGTAGTGATAAGGCTGGACGTGGGGAGACAGTGGCTGTGCCCCCACATAGTCCTCTGTTCTGGAATTTCCTGGCTGGGGACCAGGGAAAAGGTCTTGCCTTTAGGTTGAATAATAAAAATTCAAGGTAATCACAGGCGTGAGAAGATCATGGTGGGCTTTAAGAATGGGAGCTGCCGGGGTTGGCGAGATGGCTCAGTGGTAAGGACACTGACTGTTCTTGCAGAAGACCCAGGTTCGAATCCCAGCACCTACATAGCAGCTAACAACTGTCCATAACTCCAGTTCCAGGGGATCTGACAGCTCTTCTGTCCTCCGTGGGCATTGCAAGACACAGGTGAACTTACCTACATGCAGGCAATACATGCATACACATAAGATAGAAATAATAAAATATTTTTTAAAAAAAGAATAGGAGCTGCCTAGGCAAACCTATCTGACAGATACTGAAGAAGAAAAGACAGAGCCAGAGGAAGGGGACAGAGACCCAGCCAGAGAAACAAGGTTCCCAGAGGGAGGGATACACCCCAAAAGAAGCAGACTGTAGCTGGACGGTCCCCTGGGTGGCTCTGCCACACTCCCACACTCCCACTCTGGGACTCCAGCTCCCCTTCCCCTGAGCTATTTTTAGGAGGAAACCTGACACTTGCCTTGGGGTGGGGGTCACACAGCTCCTGTCCCCCAGCCTAAATATAGCATGGCAAGGTGGCAGAAAGGGTATCCCCGGATTAGGGTGTTCCCCTAGAGTCCCCATCCCAGCCAGGGTGACTCAAAGTGCACTCCAGTTGTTTACTGGAGGTGGGAAGGGACACTTCCCAGCCTGGGTCACCTCTCTCTCTTTCCAGATACATCTCCATCAAGGGACTCAAGCTCCAGTCCCAGCAGGACAAAGGGAGAGAGGGAGGAGTCTGCAAAGAGGCCAGGGGGAGCCTCAGTCCCCTCTCTTGGGTCTCTCTCTCTCTCTCTCTCTCTCTCTCTCTCTCTCTCTCTCTCTCCTCCCTCGCTCTCTCTCTCTCTCTCTCTCCCCCTCCCTCCCTCCCTTCCTCTGGGTCTGCCTCTATCTGTCTGTCTCTCTCCCTGGGTCTTGGTCCCTCTAGGTCTCTGTCTTCTTTCTGGGTCTGACCCCCTATCTCTTTCTCTCTGTCTCTGTCTCTTCATCCCTCCCTCCTTCCCTCCCTCCCTCCCTTCCTCTGTCTCCCATTCCCTCTAGATCTCCGTCCTTCTTTCTCTGGGTCTGACCCCCCATCTCTGTCCTCCTCTCTCTCTGTCTCTCTTTCTCTCTTTCTGTCTCTCTCTCTCGACCTCTGTTCCCCTCCCTCTGGGTCTCTGTCTCTCTGTCTCTGTCTGTCTCTCTCTGTCTCCCATTCCTTCTAGATCTCTGTCCTCTCTCTGGGTCTGACTCCTACCCTGGGTCTCTGTCCTCCCTCCCCCATCTCCCCATCCTCTCTTCTGCCTGACAGCTGTCCTCTCTCCCTCTGGGTCCATCTTCCCCTCCCTGGATACTATGACTGAGTCCAGGTTCCACATCTCTGTCTTTGGTCCCTGTGAGCAGGTCAATCTCCATTTCTGTGACTGAATATGACTTTTTCTGGATGTCAGAATGAAGTAACCACTCTTGGAGAGTCTGTCTTTTCCACAACTGTCACACTCAACACTGACCGCTCACTTTTTCTCTGGTATGACAAGGTGGCTGGTAGCAAGGAGTTTTCCCCCAACGCCCCCTTGTTGCTGTCTGGTGGCTGAGATGGCTCAGAGGAGCCATGTCATCCCAGCCAGTCCCCCTGTGATGCTTCACCCTTGAGTCTTAAGCAAGAGTTCATATGACCAAGTCAGGTGACATTGTTATCAAAAATAACACAGCACTCAGTAACAGTGGACAGGTTTTAATAAGTTAATACCAGTCAAATACCTTGAACACTGTGTTAGTGATTCTAACCTCCCTCCTCTTCTCTAAAATGCTCCTCTGTCTCGGGGGACTCTGAAAATATTTCTCTTTGTAGCCTAGGGAAACACCATCCCCTCCAAAGTGTCTTCTTTGTAAGACGAAGGGCCAGTGGCCTCGGTCCCTGCGCACTAGAAGCTGTGGGGGCGTCACAGGCAGGCCACCTGGCCCTGTGACGTGCTGTGTGACCTTGGCGGGGAGAGCCACAACCCTTTACAGCCTTGAATTTTTGCCCTGGAAAACACAGATCCCCCCCGCCCGCCCACCTCCGGAGTGTGGCGACCTTCCTGGGTAGTTGGGGATGATGATGTCATGACTTAGAGGCCTTTACAATGAAGAGAAGAGGGTGACCCATGGGCTCAGGGTCACCATGGTTTTGCTCTCCTCTCTCTGTCTCTCTGTCTCTGTCTCTGTCTCTGTCTCTCTCTCTCTCATATTTAATTTGAAGATATGGGATCTGTCTTCATTTGGTGCCTGTTTTTCAGTTTCTGTCGCCTCTCTTTCTGGGTCTCTGTCTGTCTCTGTCTCATTCTCTCTCTCTCCCTCTCCCTGGGTCTCTCTCCCTCTGTCTGGGTATCTATCTATCTATCTATCTATCTATCTATCTATCTATCTATCTATCTATCTAATCAATCATCTATCATCTATCTAATCTATCTAGGTCTCTGGGTTTCTTTGGTCTCTCTGGGTCTCTCTGTCTCTCTGTCTCTCTCTCTCTCTCTCTCTCTCTCTCTCTCTCTCTCTCTCTCTCTTTCTGTCTGTCTCTCTCCAGTCAGGGAGACAGAAACTACTGGTCTCTATGGTGAACATCCCAGGCAAGCTTGTTCAGTGGGCCACACAAGTGCACAAGCCCACACTTGCTTCGTGACTGAGAGTCAGACCTGGTGCTGTGACCCTCACACACAGTTAAATTCAACTCAACATTCCTACAGAACTCACAGTGACACCAGGGACATGACCCTGTGAGACCAAAGCAGTCATCAAATCCAACTCCAGTCTCCATGAGACTCACGTGACCACACAGCTCAGCTCACATCACAGAGAATCTTCTAACTCTCCGGAGTCTCTGGCCTCCCCCAGGGTCTCTGAGTCTCTGGCTGTGTTGTCCCCTCCTCCCCGACCTCCTGGCCAGGTCTCACATTCCAACCTAGCCTGATCCATCAGAACCCAGAGTGCTCACGTTCTGTCTCTATGAGACTCCAAAGCTCACAGAACCTGAATCAACACCCGTCCTAGAAGAGCAAATTCATACACTCTTCCATGAAACTCTACATAATGCCATCAATCATGACCATGTAGCCACACAATCCCTCCTAATAATGCCACAGAACCTCACATCATACAGTTGAATGAAACATACCCACACTCACCCCTAACGGCGGACCCCACACAGACCCAGGAAAATCACCACTGGATATGACCAAGCCTTTTTCAGCACTGCCCCAAAGGGCTCCCTTGAGCTTTGCCCAACCCTGCAGTATACACCAGTGGGGAAGCCCTGGGCTCACTCCAAACATGGCCATTTATGCCCCCATGGAACTATCACACAACAGGACCCAGTAGACTCTATGTTCCCCTTGCAAATCCATTCACCCTAGTCCTTCCTAAACCCAGTCCCTCCCCTGCCTCCCTTCCTCCCTCCCTCCCCACTGCTTCCTGCAGACCTCAGCTGTCCCTCAAACCTCAGTCACCAGGTGTTTCCCAGGGGGAGCCCAGAGTGGAGGGAGAAGTTCAGGCACCTCAGCGTCCACCAGGCTCCCATTTGCTTTGCCCTCCAGTGTGCCACAAGGTTGCGTGTCCACGTGGCTGTACATCCCTGCCTCTTCGCCCTCTGTCTCCCGGTGATAAAAGTAACTGAAGTTGGAGACTATCACAGGCACAGGCAGAGAGATGGTGAGCACTCCCGCGATGGCACACAGAGAGCCCACGATTTTGCCGCCCACGGTGACAGGTGCCATGTCTCCATAGCCAACTGTAGTCATGGTGACCACTGCCCACCAGAAGGATTCTGGGATGCTGGTGAAATGAGTGTCCACTCGGTCCACTTCAGCAAAGTAGACCGCACTGGAAAAGAGGACCACACCGATGAAAAGGAAGAAGATGAGAAGACCCAGCTCACGCATCGAGGCCCGCAGTGTCTGACCCAAGATCTGTAGGCCCTTCGAGTGCCGGGACAGCTTGAAGATTCGGAAGACCCGCACCAGTCGGATGACCCTTAGGATGGCCAGGGACATGGCAGGCTGACCCACACCCCGCTGCCGGGCTAACTCAGTGCCCAGAGCCACAAAGTAAGGCAGGATGGCCACAAAGTCGATAAGATTCATCACGTTCTTGAAGAATATGGCCTTGCTTGGGCAGGCCACCAGGCGCACCAGCAGCTCAAAGGAAAACCAACAGATACATAGAGTCTCCACCACGAAGAATGGGTCATTGAAGGGTAAACGGGGAGGTGTTCCCGGCATGGACATGGAGCCATTCACCCGAGCGAGGAACTGCAGGGGAGACAGAAAGGGGTCAGGAGGGCCTGGCCAGGGCTGAGAGTCCAGCAACTTTCATTATGGTTTGACTGTCTGAGCACTCTCAACAGATTGACCAGGCCACAGTCCCAAGGTCCTCAGTGATTGACTGTCTTACATAACTTCTCAGAACCCCAGGGACTGTCTCTGGACCACTGACTTTCTGATCTGCAGACCTCTGGGCAGCTGGAAAGGTGGAGTCCCTCCTGGGCTTTAGTGGCACAAGCCTGCTGTCTAGGGTATTCCGAGACTGAGGCGGGAGGAGGGAAGTCAATGCAAGTTTGGGCACCTTACTGAGACTGTCTCCAAAAAGATGGAAAGAGGGCTTAGGGATGTGGCTCATCATTAGAGTCCCTGCCTAGAATCCCCCAGTGAGGGTGTAGCTCAGTGGTGGAGCCTCTGCCTAGAATCCCCCAGTGGAGAGTGGGGCATGGCCCAAAGCTAAAGCTTTGCCTAGCATCCACCAGTGAGGGGCTGGGGTGTGGCTCAAGGGTAGAGCCCCTGCCTAGAATCCCCTAGCCTTTCACCCGGGTTTGGCAGGTGCTCTACAGATGAGCTACATTCCCAGGCCTTGTTTGTTGTTTGTTTGTTTATGACAGGGCCTCAGACAGTAACGGAGGCTGGCTTTGAACTCGTGGGAATCCAGTCTCAGTGTATACACACACACACACACACACACACACGCAGAAATGGATTCATACATGAGTCACCTTACTGTTTACATCTTTGATTTTTGGTGCTTTTAGCCCACCCTTTTCCACTCCTTCTGGTGGGCCACGTCTTCAAAGACCTCCTCCCTTTCTTTTCCAATCCCTGCCTCCCCACCCCTCATCCTGTCTTCACTCACTGGTGGATTCTAGGCAGATGCTCTACCTTTGAGCTACATCCCCAGTCCTTGTTTGATTATGAGATAAGGTCCCACACAGTATCCCAGGCTGGCCTTGAACTCGTGGGAATTCCCCTGTCTTAGGGCTTCCCCCTATTCCTCCTATGCTGGGATTCACAAAGGTGCTCAACAGCCGGGCATGGTGGCAAACGCCTTTTAATCCCAGCACTCGGGAGGCAGAGGCAGGCGGATCTCTGTGAGCTCAGGGCCAGCCTGGTCTACATAGTGAGTTCCAGGACAGCTGGGACTACAGGGAGACCCTGTCTCAAAAAGACCAAAACAAAAAGCAAAAACAAAAACAACAACAGAACAAAGGTGCCCACCATATCCGGTTTACGTCTTTGATTTTTTTTTTTTTTTTAAGTGCTTTTATCCTTCTGCCCTCTGACACGCCTTCTGATTGGCCAGGTCTTCCAAGGTGCCTCCCTGTCTCTCCCAATCCCTGCCCCTCTCCACCCGGGCCCCGCCCCTCACCGGGCCAGTGGCCACCGCAGCGAGCCCCGGGTCCTCACGGTCGTCGCGGAAGTCTGGCAAGGTCTCGAGGCAGAAGACAACGATGGAGACCAGGATGACCAGCACGGAGACCACGGCGAGCACGCGCGCAGCCTGCGAACTCTCGGGGAACTCGAAGAGCAGCCAGAGCTGGCGCGCAAAGGCGCGGCGCGGCAGGGGCCGCTCTGGGGGCACCGCGCAGCCCTCGTCCTCCCGCAGGCGCGCCAGCGCCGCGGCGCCCAGCCCGTAGAAGGACACCTCCTCCAGGAAGACGTCCAGCGGCACGTGCGCGGGCCTCCGCAGCCGGCCACCCGACTGGTAGTAATAGAGCACGGCGTCAAAGCTGGGCCGGTGCCGGTCGAAGAAGTACTCGCGGCGCGCACCGTCGTAGAAGCGGCTGCGGCGCACTGGGTCCCCGAGCAACGTGTCCGGGAAGCGGCCGAGCGTGCGCGCCCGGGTCTCGAAGCGCAGCCCGGCCACGTTGAGCACCAGCCGCTCGCAGCAGCCGCAAGGAGGCGGGCACCGCGGCTCCATGGTGCGCGCACAGCCCTTGGAGAACCCGCAGTCGGACGCTCGGACGGACGGACGTATGGCCCCCGACGCCCGGCCACCGCCGCCACCGCCGCCTCCCCAGCCCAGGTGTCCGGTGTCCGTGCGTAAAAATAGCCTAGAAAGTGCGGCCAGGGCGCGGGGGAGGGGGCGCGGTGACCCCGCGGGGCGCAGGGCACAGGGCGCCCTCTACCGGAGCGGGTGCCTGCAGTCCCCACCGTCACCCGCGTTTCCACTGGTCTCGTCCCTGTGCAGGAGAATCTGAGTTCTCTTTTATGGTCATCTAGTTTATTTGTTTTAATTTTATGACACAGGGTGTTAGGTAACACAGAGTGGCCCAGCACTCTATTAACTGAGGATGACCTTGAATTTATGATCCTGTCCATTTCCTAAATGCAAGCATGGACCACCACGACCAGTTGTATTATATTGCATTGTAGCTGCAAGCATGGACCATCACGGCCAGTTGTATTCTATTGCATTGCATTGCGTTGCATCCTGTTGCATTGCATTGCATTGCCAAAGGATTTGGGTATGTAGTAGTTTAGACTAACCTCAAACTCTGCCTGACGATCCTCCTGCTTCACCCTCCTCATTGCTGGGATGACAGCCTTGAGCCACTACTGCTGGCTACAGAATCTAGTTCTCTCACTCGCTTGCTCTCTCTCTCTCTCTCTCTCTCTCTCTCTCTCTCTCTCTCTCTCTCTCTCTCTCTCACACACACACACACACACACACTCCTGTCCTGGAATGTCACCTTGGGTCTCTGTTGGGCATGTGTGGGTAGTGCTGGTCATCTCTCAACTCTGCTGTTCTGGGGGGCTCTGTACTGGGATGACAGGTGTGGACCATCACACCTGGCTTCTTTGCTGGGTCTTTCCTGGATTTCTGCGAGTCTGGCCTCATTCCTGAGTTTCTGACCATCAATCCTAAGGACCTCTGCAACTGTCCCGATGCTTGCCGAATTCTCAGGGCTGCTTTGGCATCCTTTGGCATTGCGGTGTGTGCCCTGTCCCTGGCCACAGAGAGCCCTGGAGTCTCCACTTGGATTTTCTGCAAGAATGTTTTGAGATTATCAAGGCCTGAACCCAAGCCCAGGATGGTGCCAAAGGAGGCGGGGTTTGTCAGGAATGGTGCGCAGCCGGCGGGGGAGATGCACAGGGTCACTGTCAGGAGCCGAAGGGCAGACAGAAGATAGCCTTCCAACCACCGGTGTCTCATGACACCGGGTAAAAATAGTCCCATCAGATGGGGTTGGAGGTAGTGGAGACCATCGAACCCCTAGTCACTATAGAAGGGGGTCCCGCGCGCCCTCTGCTGAGGGCATGGAGACCTGCACCAAGAGGTATATTTCCACTCTCCCCACCCCATCCCCCCCTGATTCTGGCACCTTCCCTTCCTAACCTCACAGAGCCTCATATCTTTCTGGGAGGCTGTGTCTCTCCCTCTCTGAGTCTGGGTCTATATTTTCACTATCTTGGTCTCAGGCTCCCCCGCTCCTCTCCATCCTTCCATGTTTTTTTAAAATATTATTTTTAATTTTTATGTGTGTGAGTGCATTGCCTATATGTAAGTGCACCTGTGTCATGAAATGCTTGAAGAGTCCAGAGAGGGCATTGGGTCCCAAGGAGCTGGAATTATGGACAGTTGTTATCTGCCATGTGGGTGCTGGGATTCGAACCCAGGTCCTCTGCAAGAGCAGCCAGTGCTCTTAACCCCCAACCCATCTCTCTAGTCCCACTTTCATGGTCTTTGACCCTTCATCTCTGATCTTTCCCATCTCTTTGTTTGTGGTGTGTGTGTGTGTGTGTGTGTGTGTGTGTGTGTGTTGTATGTATGATGTGATTGGGGTGTGCTCTCTACAGTGCAAGTGTGGAGGTCAGAGAACAACTCTGTGAAGTTGATTCTCTCTTTCCACCTTTATGTGGGTTCCAGAGATCAAACTCAAGTCACCAGGCTTGTATATCAAGCATTTTACCTGCTGAGCCATCTTGCCAAAACCTATTTTTACTTTTTCTGTTTTTTTTTTTTTTTTTTTTTTTTTTTTTTTTTTTTCTGTCTTTTTGAAGCAGGGTCTCCCTGTAGCCCAGCTGTCCTGGAACTCACTATGTAGACCAGGCTGGCCTTGAACTCACAGAGCTCTACCCACCTCTGCCTCCCAAGTGCTGGGACTACAGGCATGCGCCACCACTCCCAGCTACATTTTCTGTTCTTTATGACAGAAAGCTAGGCTGGCCTTGAACTCACAGAGCTCTACCCACCTCTGCCTCCCAAGTGCTGGGATTAAACCATGCATTGTTATTTTGAGGTAGCATCAGGAAGTTTCCCAGGCAGGCTTTGAACTCCTTCCCAGTCTAGCTCTGTCTTATCCTGCCTTAAAGTCCCCAGTAGCTGAGATAAGAAGTCAACGATGCCATGCCTGGTTTTGTCCGCCTTCTCTGTCTCCTCCTAGGTATCTGAGGTCTCTTGTTCTGTGTTCTTTTGTAAGACTGAATTTCCAGGACTAGAGAATTGACTCAGTGGTTAAGAGCACTGGCTGCTCTTGCAGAGGACCTGAGGTTCAGTTCCCAGCACCCACAAGGCAGGGCAATTCCAGTATATAACTCCAGTTCCAGGGGATCCAATGCCCTCCATCAGCATTGCATGACACGGGTGTACTCACATACATGAGTACACCTACACACAGGTGTACTCACATACATGCAGGCAATATACTCATACACATAAAATTAAAATAATAAAGGGCTGGAGAGGTGGCTCAGTGGTTAAGAGCACTGGCTACTCTTGCAGAGGACCTGAGTTCAGTTCTCAGCATCCACATGGCAGCTAACAAACATCTGTAACTCTAGTTCCAGGAAATCCGATGCCTTCTTTTGACCTCTACAGGCATTGCACTACATGGGTACACTTGTATGCATGCAGGCAATACACTTAAGCACATAAAATAGAAATGTTTTGTTTTTTTTTTCCCTGGGGCCAGCTTCTTTCCTGGCTAAGAGATGGAAGCAACCTAAGTGTCCCTCAACTGACGAGTAGATAATGAAAATGTGGTTCATTTATACAATGGAGTTTTACTCAGCAGTAAAAAAAAAGATGAAATCATGAAATTTGCAGGTAAATCGATGGAACTAGAAACTGTTATACTAAGTGAAGTAACACAGACTCAGAAAAAAAAAAATCAATGTATGTTCTCCCTCATATGTGGATCCTAGCACCAAATCCTTATAAGTGAGTATGTATCCAGACATAACTACAGGAACCAGGATAATGGAAAGGAAACAGGGAGGAAAAGGAAAAGAAAGAACCTGAAAGATAAGAACAGTAGGAAATAGGCCTTAATAAGGGAGATATGGATAAAATTGGGGGGCAGGGTGTGGTAGCGCACGCCGTTAATCCCAGCACTCAGGAGGCAGAGGCAGAGGCAGGCAGATCTCTGTGAGTTCAAGGCCAGCCTGTCCTACATAGTAAGTTCCAGGACTGCTGGGGCTTCACGGAGACTCTGTCTCAAAAAGACCAAAAAAAAAAAAAAAAAAAAAAGCTTATCTGTATGAAACAGTATATTTTAAAAAGAAGTGGAGATCTTTTTCAAAGGTTAAAACCTCATTCAATTTTATGTTTTACAGGGTTTATACTGAGTACAATAATGTATAACTGTGTTAATTCAACACTGTGAACCTAAAAATTTACAGCCGACTTTGAAAGAGATGCATCTTTGCTCTGGATACTGTTATTGGCTGTGTCAATGCTGTTGTAATAAAATGCTTCTACTAATTATGTGGTTACTAAATAAATTTTTTAAAAAAGAAAAAAATGGGTCTGGAGAGATGGCTCAGCAGTTAAGAACACTGGCTTCTGTTCTTGCAGAAGACCTGGGTTCAAATCCCAGCACACACATGGCAGCTAACAACTGTCCATAACTCCAGTTCCAGGGGATCTGACGGCCTCTTCTGACCTCCACCAGCATTGCACGACACGGGTGCACTTACCTACGTGCAGGCAATACATGCATACACATAAAAGTAAATTTTTTTTTTTTGGTCTTTTTGAGACAGGGTCTCCCTGTAGCCCCAGCTGTCCTGGAACTCACTATGTAGACCAGGCTTGCCTTGAACTCACAGAGATCCACCTGCCTCTGCCTCCCAAGTGCTGGGATTAAAGGTGTGTGCCACCATGCCCAGCATAAATTTTTTAAAATTTTTAAAAAAGAAAAAATAATAATTTTTAAAAAAAGACTGAATTTTCCATCAATCAACCAAGAGCTCCTCCTCTGGTCACAAGCATCTTCCACATGTGAAGGTGGCAGCCCAGTGGGGTACAGTAACTTCAAATGGCTCCTCTTCTCACAGCTCCTAGATTCTAGTCAGCTTTGCATACAACTGGCCTAACTGGCTCTCTGTCCTTGGCAAGCCCCACACCCCTAAGACAGGCAGTCAAGGCCTGTGACTATCTCATTACTCTGAGTACTTCCTCCCCCTTGCCGCATCCACAAGACTCTGCACCCCTCTCTCTTGGTTGCTCTAGCCCAATCCTGTGCAGGGGGCAGGAATCTTTTTGTTCATTCTCTCCTTTCCAGACAACCTCTCTTTCTGGGCATGGTGGCACATACCTGTCATCCCAGCAAGGAGAGATGGAGGCTGGATTAGGAGTTCAAGGTCATCCTTACTTGCATAGTGAGTTCTGGACAAGCCTGGGTACATGAGACCATGCCACAAAACAAAATAAAACACAATTCTCTCTCCCTCTCCCCTTCGTCCTCCCTCCCCTTCCCCCTGTCCCTTTCCCCACTTTGATTCCTTTGATAATCAAGCTTCCATGCCTGTCTACTCCAAGCTTTTGATGAATTCATTCATTCATTCTTTTATTTATTTATTTATTTATTTAATTTATTTATTTTTTGGTCTTTTTGAGACAGGGTCTCCCTATAGCCCCAGCTGTCCTGGAATTCACTATGTAGACCAGGGTGGCCTTGAACTCATAGAGATTCGCCTGTCTCTGCCTCCCAAGTGCTGGGATTAAAGGCACACACCACCACGCCCAGCCTATTTATTTTTATGTTTATGAGTGTATTGCCTGCATAGATGTAAGTGCACACATGTTGTACAATGCCCACAGAGGCCAGAAGAGGGCGACAGGTCATTGCAGAGGACCTATGCAGGTTTTATTCCAGAGCTTACATGGTGACTCAGAAAAGCCTGTTACTAGCTGGGCGTGGTGGTGTACACCTTTAATCCCAGCACTCGGGAGGCATAGGCCGGCAGATCTCTGTGAGTTCAAAGCCAGCTTGGTTTACATAGTGAGTTCTGAGTTCTAGGCCAGCTGGGGCTACAAAGAGACCCTGTCTCAAAAAGGCCAAAAAAGAAAAGAAAAGCCTATTATTCCAGGTTCTGGGAGATCCAACACCTTCAGGCATTCACCAGCTCCTGCATGCATATGGTGCACAGAACCTCACACAGGCACATACACACACACACACACACACTACACACACTACACACATAAAATGAATAAATTTTTAAAAATTATTTATTTTTCATGTGCTTGAGTGTTAGGCCTGTATGTATATAAGTGTACCCATACGTACACAGTGCTTACTGAGGACAGAAGGAGGTGTTGGATCCCCTGGAACAGGAGTTACAGATGGTTGTTAGCCACCATGTGGGTGCTGGGATTTGAATCCTGGTCTCTGCAAGAGCTGTCAGGAGGATCTGGAGAAGTGTCTCAGCAGTTAAGAGCATTTGCTGCTTTTGTAGAGAACCCAGGTTCAGTTCCCAGTACCCACATGGCAGCTCACAACAATCTATACAGTCTATTTCACATAATATCTGGATTTATCCAGAAACCAATTAACACCATAACTGCCTGAATAGCCTTTCCTTCTTTCCTTCTCTTGTTTTTTTTTTTTTTTTTTTTTTTTTTAGAAAGGGTAAGCTACGGCTGGCCTGGAACTCATTATGGAGACCAGGCTGACCTCAATATTACAGAGATCCGTTGGCCTGTGCCTTTCAAGTGCTGGGATTAAAGGTGGACGCCACCAGCCCGGCTCCTGAACATTCTTTCTTAAACATTTTCACCATGCGTGCGGGGGGGGGGCATTTACTCTGTGTGATGCCCATTTCCTTCCTAGGAGATGACAATCACACACAGAAGGTGTCCTAGTTTGTTCTTCATTGCTGTGACAAAATACTCTGACCACTACCAACTTGGGGAGGAAAGGGTTTATTCAGCTTATATCTCCAGGTCACAGTTCATTCGGGAGCCCAAGGTAGGAACTCAGGGCAGGAACCTGGAGACAGGAGCTGGAGCATAGGCCATGGAGGAATGCTGCTTACTGGCTTGCTCCCTGGTCCCCTGCTCAGCCTGCTTTCTTATGCAACACAGGCCCACCTGCCCAGGGGTGGCACCACCCACAGTGGGCTGGGCCCTCCCACATCACTCTTCAAGAAGATGCCCTTCAGACATGGACACAGGCCAGTCCAATGGAGGCAATTCCCTAACTGAGGCTCCCTCAACCCAGATGTGTCAAGTTGACACTAAAGCTATCCAGCACAGAAGGGAAAGCAGAGGGGTGAACTTTCCATTCCTCTCAGAAGTATCTTAGGCACCTCTTAGCATCAGTAAGACTGTAACATGCCTTTAGGATCTCTCTAAAGAGACCCACCCTACCCTAAGCTATGTGAGATTCACCATGAACCCAGGGATTGGGGCTCACATTCACTTCCACTTTGGCTCTTTGGCATGTTGGACCTCTCCCTGATAGTCTGTCTCAGTCACATGTGTAAGAAACATCAAATATTAGTCTTTTCTTTCAAACACTATAAAACATTTTTCAGGGAATCCAAATGTTTTAATCACCCCTCCCCACCCTACAGAAACTTTTGATTTATGATGAGGAATTCTAATCTTTTGATCAGCCCTTCCCACCCTTCAAAAACTCTTGAATTGTGACAAAGGATTCCAATCTTCTGATCACCCCTAACACACCCTATAAAACTTTTGGTTAGGAAAGAAGGACAAGAGTCCTGGTGCAGTCCAGGACTTGGTGCCTGGGAGCAGGGGGCAGGGGGAGGTCCACCTATTTGGTCAATGCCCCCCCATTCCCCTTTTCTTCCTTTGCACTGATTCTTAGCTAACTGGGAAAGACAGTATGGTTGGACCCCAGCCAATGGGAAAAAGACACAGTACTATTGCATTAGGAGTTAGGATAAAAACTTGTCATATCCCCTATTCAATGTTTTTGCTTCTCCATCTCCCTGTTGTGAGTAGTCACCCTGCTGACCAGGAGTGAAGGTTTGCCTTCTCCCAGCACTTTAATTGGAGTGGTGGTAGTCTTTTCCTTTGCAACCATGAACACACACATATGTGTGTGTGTGTGTGTGTGTGTGTGTGTGTGTGTATGAGTGTATTGGTGTATTGTCTGCATGCATGTGAGTGCACCCATGTCATGGAATGCCACAGAGGTCAGAAGAGGGCATTGGATCCCCTGGAACTAAAGTGACAGAAGGTTGTTAGCCATCATATGAGTGCTGGGATCCAAACCCGGGTCCTCTGCAAGAGCAGCCAGTGCTCTTAACCACTGAGCCAGCTCTCCAGCCCCCAATATTTCTAATACATGCACTCACAAAAATGTCTCCAGCCTTCCTTCCAGCATCTAGTCTCCAAAAGCCACTTTGTAACTGTGTTTGCATCTCCTTCCGACAAGAGTGCTTAGGCAGTTTGAAGGCTGGTCAGAACTTTACATCCACCTGTTGAAGCTGGGCTCCAAAACCGAGTTTCTTACCTGATGGGTATTTGCCTGAACTGGCTCCTGTGCCAACCTTTCCATTGTGCTCTGGAAGTCCTGCCTCCTTCAGGCCAGGAGGGCAAGTCTCCCACAGATCAAGTAGTCCATTGGCACCCAGATTAGTTATGGCACTCCAAGGAAGGCACTCTAGCTACAAAAGAGGTGCAATTCATGTTCTCTGATCTCCAAATGAGCCCCCAAATGTTGAAGGGTTAGAATAGAGAACAGAACCCCAAAGGTGAAAACAGGAAGTGCCTAATTATTGTACCTGTACGGTGTCCCCAAGACATCAACCTCTAAAGCAGGGCCTGGAACTAAGAAAAATTGCAATTTCAGGGAGTACAGTGTTCCTGAAACTTGGAGGAACTTATTTTTTTCCTAAGGAAACTTAGAAACTTTTTGTTAACTGAAAACTTCTCTGTTAACCAACCTGTCCCTGCTATGGTGTAACTATGGGACATGCCTCTGTTACGGTGTAACCAGGGCTTTTCCCCTGGCACGATGTAACTGTGGTTTTAAGCTTTATAAACCCTGCTCCGCCTCTCCTTGGGTTGAGAGTTCTTTTGGGCATGAGCTTGCTCTGACTGCTGGCTAATTATTAAAGGACTGTTAATTCAACCATCACTATGTGGCATTCCTCTGTGCCATGCGCTCTGTTTAACAGTTTCAGGACCATGGTCCTACCCTATGTGCTCCCTCCTGCCTTCCTGTTCCACCCACACACTGCCAGTGTCCTTGTTCCTAGTTTCCCTGTTTCTACAGCGTGGAAGCAAGAGAGGTCCACATTCTAATCTCTGGGACGTTTTATCATAGTAGTTCATATGGCAAAAGGACTTTGAAGATATGCTTAAGTAAAGGCTCTTAGGTTGGGAAGGTGGTTCCTGGTTACCTTGGTCGTTAAGGATGTTTATAAGAAGACAACAGAGGGGCCTGGAGAGATGGCTCAGCAGTTAAGAGCACTGACTACTTTTGCAGAGTAGCTGGGTTTGATTCCGAGCACCCACATGGTGGCTAACAACTGTGCATAGCTCCAGTTCCAGGGAATCCGACACCTTCTGACTTCCTCAGGCATTGCACGACATGGGTGCACTTATACACATGCAGACAATACACTCATAAGCATTAAAAAAAAAGACGGAAGACTGGATACCTAGCTCAAGGGTTAAGTACCTGCCTAGGATTCCCCCAGTGAGGGGCTGGAGTGTGGCTCAGTGATAGAGCCCCTGCCTAGAATCCCCCAGTGAGGTGCTAGGGATATGGCCATGTGGGTTCTGGGATTTGAACCCAGGTCTTCTGCAAGGGCAGCCAGGGCTCTTTACTGAGCTCTCTCTCTCTCTCTCTCTCTGTCTCTCTCTCTCTCTCTCTGTCTCTGTCCCCCTATAAATACATGGTAACATGGTAGCTTGGACCTTTCACAAGGAATCAAGTGTTTTGATGAGAAGAACAGATACATTCTGATGTTTCAGGTCTGAAAATTAGACTGGAATGGTCTGTTGCTAAATGAGAAGGACAGCAACTTAGTAAGGAAGCACTGGGTGCTGATGCTTAGTCTACAGCAAACCTACTTAAGTAAGCACCATGTTCTCTCTCTCTCTCTCTCTCTCTCTCTCTCCCCTCTCTGTTTCCTACTGTCATTTTGATCCAACTTCCCCTCAGTGCCCCCTTGAAAGATATTATTGAGTAGCAGTTTCCTCCAGATAAGACGGAAGAAAACCTGGAAGGGAACTCACTGAAACACAGGTGGTGATACAACTGTAACTCGGGTTTCCTGAGGGGAGGTGAAATGTTTCATCCCACAGGGACGCTCCTTAAGCTCAGGAAGAAAACATCTTAATACCTTCAGGAAATCCCTGAAACTGACCCGATTCACTAGGCTCCTCCCTCCCCAAGTATACATCAGCCCTAAGGACTGCTGTGAGGCCCTCAAACAGCCTAGAAGATTCTCAGACCAGCTGAGCTGCATGGACAGGATGCTTTCCAACATGTTGAGCTGCCTGCAGGCTGTGCAGTGCGCTTCAGGTTTCCTACTTTCCTGAGCAGTCACCCAAGCTGGGGTGAGCTTTGGTGAAGGGGCTATTTTGAGTCATTTCTGATCCTGTAAGTCATCTCTCACCGAAACTCCTACTGTAAGTAACCCCAATGAAATTAATCGTGTAATAGCATAAGGTATGAATCATGTCTGCCCTCCAGGTCTCCCCCTCTCCAACATTCCAGCTATTTGCATTCTCTTAAAAGTGCTTTAAAAATACAGGGGTTTGCTGGATGTGGTAGCACATGCCTTTAGTCCCAGCACTCGGGAGGCAGAGGCAGGTGGATCTCTGTGAGTTCAAGGCCAGCCTGGTCTACATAGTGAGTTCAGGTCAGCTGGGGCTACAAGGAGACCCTGTCTCAAAAAGACAGAAAAAAAATATAGGGGCTGGAGAGATGGCTCAGCAGTTAAGAGCACCAGCTGCTCTTGAAGAGGACCCTGGTTCAGTTCCCAGCACCCACTTGGTGGCTAACAACTGTCCTAACTCCAATTTTAGGGGATCTGACACCCTCTTTGACCTTCATGAGTATTGCATGACACAGGAGCACTTACACACATGCAGTGATACACTCATAAAATAACAATAAAATATTTTAAAAATATTTTGGTCTTTCAAAAAATTATTTATTATCTTTTTATGTGTCTTCTGCAAGAACAGTCAGTGTTCTTAACCACTGAGCCATCTCTCCAGCTCCATATTTTGTTTTTTCTGAGCCAGGGTCTCCCTGTAGGTCCAGCTGTCCTGGAACTTGCTATGTAGACCAGGCTGGCCTTGAACTCACATAGATCCATCCACCTGTCTCTTCTTCCCAAGTGCTGGGACTAAAGGCATGTGCCACCACACCCAGCTGTAACAATAAAATATTTTTTAAAATATTTTATTATTTTTATTTTATGTGTATGAGTGTATTGCCTACATGTATGTGAGTGTACCTGTATTGTGCAGTGCCTTGGAGATCAGAAGAGGGCTTTGGATTCCTCTGGAACTGGAGCTAAGGATAGTTTGTAGCTGCCATGTGGGTGCTGGGAGTCAAACCCAAGTCCTCCGCAAGAGCAGTCAGTGCTCTTAACCACTGAACCATCTCTCCAGCCCCAACAATAAAATATTTTTTAAAAACACCAATCAAGGGGCTAGAGAGATGGTTCAGCACTTAAGAGCACTGGGTACTTTTGTAGAAGACCTGAGTTTGGTTCCCAGCACGCACATGACTGCTAATAACTGTCCTTAACTCCAGTTTTAGGGGATTATTTTGGTCTTTTTGAGACAGGGTCTCCTTATAGCCCTAGCTGTACTGGAACTCAATATGTAGACCAGGCTGGCCTTGAACTCACAGACATCCAACTGCCTCTGCCTCCTGAGTGTTGGGATTAAGGGCATGTGCCACCATACCCAGCTAAAAAATTGGATAAATATTTTTTTAGAACACCAATATACTATTGGTGGATAGAGTATATCGGATGATATACTATTATCTATAAGAGACATGAAAATAAAGTAGTATAAAAAGCTGATGTAATAGAGATCTTAAATCTTAAACCACTTTAAGATTTCATCTTACCCCAGTCAGACTGGCTAAGACCAAGAGAACAAATGATACCAAATGTTGGAGAGGATGTGGGGAAAGGGGAACACTCATCCACTATTGGTGGGGCTGCAAACTTGTTCAACCCCTATGGAAAGCAGTGTGGAGAACTCTTAAAAAACAACAAATGAACCTACCATTTGACCCAGTTATACCACTCCTTGGCATATACCCAAAGAACTCATCCTATTGCAGAGACACTTGTACATCCATGTTTGTTGCTGCTCTTTTCACAATAG
>NW_008348313.1:1177092-1178048 GCF_000622305.1 Nannospalax galili
CACAGGCCATGGAGGAATGCTGCTTACTGGCTTGCTCCCTTGGCCCCTGCTCAGCATGCTTTCTTATTCTACACAGGCCCACCTGCCCAGGGATGGCACCACCCACAGTGGGCTGGGCCCTCCCACATCACTCATCAAGAAGATGCCCTTCAGACATGGCCACAGGCCAGTCCAATAGAGGAAATTCCCCAATTGAGGCTCCCTCAACCCAGGTATGTCAAATTGACGTGAAAGCTATCCAGCACAGAAAGTATAACCAAAGATTAAAGGGGCCAATATAATTTTTTAAGAGTCCATATGCATAGATAAAGGCTACATAACAAGCAACAATGCCAGACAGGAGATACCTTCTTTTGAGGTGTTGGCCAGGGTGGCCCAAGGGACTCCCAGATAGTAACCCAGCATAGGAACAGGGAAAATGAACAGCAGACCCCAATCTTTTTTTTTTCCATTCAACAAATATGTTTATTTGCCTTCTTTAGTGTGATAAAATTTCATTTTTAGTTACAAATTCCATATTATATAATAGGCACCTTTAGCAAATTCAATATAAATAACTCACATCAGTTAAATAAGTAAGTTAAAATAAAACCAAAACCAAAACCCTCAGGTAACCTAAAAGGAGAGAAAAGAAGAAATATGCAGAAAACTAAAATATTTGCTCAGGTATAAGCATATATAGGGAAAAATGGAGTTTTGTCTGCCGAGTGGCCCATTGCTATTATTTCCTTGTGTGATGCAGTGGTGTTGGACCACCAACAAAGAGGTTTGAGGTCTCTCAAAAGCCACAGGATCGACTCAGGTATCGGGAAAGATCTCAGAGAAAAGTGCAAGTATGAATCAGACACCTTCCCATGTTGTGTTAAAAACCTACCTATTTTTATGTGCAAACTTGTCTCTCCTCAGTTAAATTTATTTATAGTTTTGACACTTAATTGTTGGTTTTGTAACCTGAA
>NW_008348313.1:1179186-1184690 GCF_000622305.1 Nannospalax galili
GGAAATTAAAATCAATAAAATCAATAAATTTAAAAAAATGTATTATATTTGAGGAGGAGGCATGGAAATTTATGTCATGTTAATTAGTATAGGTGATAAACATTACCATTGAAATCTACCTGATGACTCTATAGACACACACAGGTGCCAAGGATCCAAGTGCAACCAATTATGACTAGTAATAGGTACATACAGATTAGAGATGCATGTGCCAACATCTCACTTTCTGTTAGTAGTAAAAACAATGAGTCTTTCTGCAAGGAACAATATATTCTAAAATGAAATGGAGATCTTTTTTAAAGGTTAAAAACTCATTCAATTTTATGTCTTACAGGGCTTATACTGAGTTCAATATTGTATAACTGTATTAATTCAACTGTGAACCTAGAAACTTGTACCCACTTGTGAAAGAGATGAACTGTTGCTCTGGAGTGTGTTACTGAATATGTTAATGCTGTAATGAAATGCTTCTTCTAATCATTAGTTATTAAAAAATAAAAAAAATGATAAAAAAGCTGATGTAATTCTGTTTTATATGTACATTGGGCTGGAGAGATGGCTCAGCAGTTAAGAATTTGCTACTCTTGCAGAGGACTTATATTTGGTTCCTAGAACCCACATCAGGTGGCTTACAACCCCTTGTAACTTCAGCTTCAGGAGAGCTGATACCCTCTTCTGGCCTCCTTGTACACATTGCACACATGTGGAATACACACACACACACACGTAAAAATAAGAATAAATATTTAAAAAAATTAAACATGGTATAGTGGCTTATGCCTGTAATCTCAGCACTCTGGAGACTGAAGCAGGAAGATACTGAATTTGAAACCAGCCTGGGCTACAGCAACACCCCATCTCAAACAAACAACACACACACACACGGTCCGGGGATGCAGCTCAGTAACTACTTGGCATGCATGAAGCCCTAGGTTCAATTCCCAGCACTGTACCAACCAGGAATGGTGGTATACACTGTAATCCCAGCACTTGGGAAATGGAGTTAGGAGGGTCAGGGGTGCAAGGTCATCCTCAGCTACATGTGCAGTTCAAGGCCAGTGTGGTTTTCATGTCTCAGCCTCACATTTATGGCTGCACTGTAAAGTCCACACTCAAATACAGATCCTGTGACCTCCCGGCAGCCGCACAAAATGGTGAGAGAGGTGCCTCTTGGTGTTCTCTGCTTAAATATCCTTTGCCCACACCCCATGAAGCTAAGGTCAACAGATTGGGTGGAAGGAGTAACCGACTCCACCCTCGAATCCTTGAGGAGCATGGAAAGGGGGTGTGACTACAGCTTGCCACCATAGTGGTCGGAGGACATTTCCAGTTAACACTCCACCCCTTCTTCTGGCTCTTACATTCATTCCACCAACCTCTTCTGCAAAAGTCCCTGAGCCTTGGAGGGGGTGAGAGGTGGGGGATGATGGTCCTCCCACTGTGGCAGGGCACTGAACTTTCAGGTCTCTGCATTGTCTGTTTTCCATGGGCTGTTGGCCAGATTCAGTGGGTTCCATCTACTATAAAAACACATATAACAAGAAGCAAGAGCATCTAAACAGTGGCTGCTGTAATAACCTATGGTATAAACACAAAGCTTGGTTGGTGCTTTAGCAGGTGCATCATTTCCATCTAACAAAGCAATTACAGTGACTTCCCACTGGGGCCTGTATTCTCCCCTGCCACAGGGGGTTGGCCAGGTCTAGAGTACAAGATGTGTGTTCTATCTCTAGAAGCAGGCATTATATCCAATCGAATATTTGCTGGTTGTACATACACTAGACTGTCCACTATTGCACCAGCAGGAACATCTTGTTTGGTATGTTGGTACTGCAACACATGGGGTCTGTCATTGAGGAGAATTATAGGGGACTGTTCTCCCCCAGTCATCTGCATGGTGCCTTTTGGCACGATGAAAGCCACCCATCCAGTGGCAGGGAGTTTCCTGCTTAGTCCAAGCTTGATTTCTCCTTCTTCCGTGCTCACATCATGCAGTGTCCTCAGCAATAGGGTTTTTCCACATATATAATATATATTATATAAATATATTATATATAATATATATTATATAAATATATTATATATAATATATATGATTTTATTTGGTTTAAATATTTAAACATTTGTGTGCGTGCACATGCACACGCATGCGTGTGTATAGTTGTTCACATCACATTGTTTATGTGGAAATCAGATGACATGTTGGAGGAGTCATTTCTTTCCTTTTCTCTATGTGGATTCTTGAGATCAAACTCAGGTGATCAGGCTTTGCAGCAAGTGCCTTACTGGGTGAGCCATCAGGCAGACCCCTCATCTCATTTAAAAAAACTTTTAGTTTGCTTATTTTTTATTTTATGTGTATGTGTGTTTTGTCTGCATGTATCTAACTGCACCACAAGCATGCAATGCTTACAGAGGTCAGAAGAGGGCATCAGATCTCCTGGAACTGGAGTTAAAGATGGTTGTTAGTCAATAAATGGGTGCTGGGAATAGAACCCCCATCCTGTGCAAGAGAGGTCATTTCTCTTAACCACTGAGGCATCTCTCCAGTCTAATTTTTAATATACACACACATATATATGTATATATATGTATATCTCTCTCTCTCTCTCTCTCTCTATATATATATATATATCTTATTTTGAGACAGGGTCTCACTATGTAGCACTGATTGGCCTCTGTGTCCTGAGTGCTTGGGATTAAAGTACACCACCATGCCTGGCCCTCCAATTTTTAATATTTTTATGTGTGTATGCGTTTCCTTCTATGTATGTATGTATGTATGTATGTATGTATGTATGCATGTATGTGTTCCTATGTGGTTTGGAGGCCAGAGGTCAACAGCAGCTTTCTGTTTCAGTCACTCTCCACACAGAATTTCTCCCTAAACCTGGAGTCACACTGGTCACCCAGGGATCCTGTCTCCACCTCTACAGCACTGGGATTAAAGGTATACACCACCACGCCTGGCAAATGTAATTTTTTATTTATTTACTTTTTAAAGATTTATTGGGCTGTAGAGATGGCTCAGCAGTTAAGAGCACTGACTGCTCTTGCAGAGGACCCAGGTTTGATTCCCAGCACCCACATGGTGGCTACGAACCTTAACTCCAGTTCCAGGGAACTCAGAAGCCCTCTTCTGACCTCCGAGGCATTGCACGACACGGGTGTACTCACATACATGCAGGCAATACACTTGTACACATAAAAATAAAAAAAATTTTAAGTTATTTTATGTGTATGAATGTATTTACTACATATATATAAACATACAGCAGAGGACAGAAGAAGGTGTTGGATCCCCTGGAACTGGAGTTACAGATGGTCATTAGCTGCCAAGTGAGTGCTGGGATTCGAACCCCAGACTTCTACAAGAGTATCCAGTGCTCTTAACTGCTAAGCCATCTCTCCAGCCCCAAATGTAGTTTAAAAAATTATTACAGGTATGTATGTTTGCCTGCATGAGTTTGTATGCACCACATGCATGCAGACAAGTGAGTGTCAAATCCCCCGAAACTGGAGTTACAGGTGGTTGTGAGCCACCATGCCTGGCCTTACAACTGCCCAGTTTATGTGGTGCTTGGGATCGAACCCAGGGCTTCCTACATTCTAGGCAAGCTTTCTCTCAAATCGACTTAGAATTCTTGGCAATTCTTCTGCCTTACCTTTCTGACTGCCAAGATTACAGAAGGGTCATCATGCCCAGCTTGTAGTTTAAGTCTGTGTAGATTTCACTATCAGCTGAACGATACAGAAATTGTTGCAAAATTCAAATTACTAATTTTATAGTGAGTCTGGTGGTGCACAGTTATAATCTAGCACAAGGGAGGTGGAGACAGGAGGGCTTCCACTTCAAGCCCAGCCTGGACTACACAGAGGCACTGTCTCAAAACAAACAGAGGGGTTAGGGAGATTTCTGGTTATAAGTGCTTGCTGCACAAACATGAGTAGCTGGGTGCAGTCCCCAGCACCCACATAAAACCTAAACAGTGCTAGCATTAGAGAGGCAGGCAGATCTCTTTGAGTTCCAGGCCACCCAGGGCTACATAGTGAGACCCTGTCTCACAAATCCCACCTCAAAACAAAATTCAAAGAAGGCTCAGCGGTTAAAAGCCCTGGCTGTTCTTGCAGAGGACCTGGGTTCGAATCCCAGCACCCACGTCTGTAACTTCAGTGGGGGGGGGTCTAACGCCCTCTTCTGTCCTCCTCTGGCATTGCACAACACAGGTGTACTTACACATATGCAGGCAATACATTCATACACATAAAATAAAAAATATTTTTTAAAAAATTAAAACAAGCTGGGAGTGCTGGTGCAGGCCTTTAATTCCGGCACTCAGGAGGCAGAGGCAGGCGGATCTCTGTGAGTTCAAGGCCAGCTTGGTCTACATAGCGAGTTCCAGGCCAGCTGGGGCTACAGGGAGACCCTGTCTCAATAAGACCCCCCCCCAAAAAAAAATCAACACAAAATCTGGGCACCTGTCATCCCGACACGACGGAGGTGAAGAGAAGACCCTGTTCCACTGAAAAATAAAGAGACAAATGCAAGGTCAGCTTGGGCTATGTAGTGAAGCTTTGCCTGGGGGGGAATAAAAAGGAAAAATAAGAAAACACACAAAACCAAAAGAAAGAAAAAGCCACCAGACAACTTTACCCTCCTTCAGCAGCAATGCGAAGTTCCAAAAAAAGCCTATTTTGTCCCGTGCTGTGCACCCAGAGCCCAAATAATGGCTAATTCGCAGAGGAGCTGGAGGACTGTCCCATTAAATTGAAATTCAAAGACGCTATTCACAAAGGAACTCTTTGACAGCGGCGGAAGGATACAGTACAACTACACTACGCATGCACAAAGGGTCCGGGAACCAAGCGGAGAAAAAGGGGCGGAGCCTCGCGGTCTCGCTGTTACTGGCGGTTGGACACTAGAGCGCGAGGTGGAGGCAGACGCTTGGTCTTCAGCGCTCCTGAACAGTGTAGACCGCGGTCTAGGCTATTAAGGCTTCGGAAAGGGGTGGGGTGGGGGGTGGGGGTGGTGGTGTCTCAGTTCTGCGCATGCGTCCTGCTCACGGGAGGCGGAGCCTCAGCCCTACGCCTGCGTGCTGCTCGCGAGAGAGCCGGGTCGGCTGTGGAGCCGCCTTTTGTCTCCTGCCGCGCATGCGAGCCGCACACGCGGAAGGATCTGTGTCCGGGCCCCACCCCCTGGTCCTGTCGTGAGCTGAGGCCGCGCGGGTTCCTGAGGAGCGGCCTGGTTTGCCGGCATCGCGTGGACCGCTGAGGACGGCTGACGCGGACGCTGCCGGAGTGGAGGCCAGAGTGGGAGTTTTTGTTGTTGAGAGGCCGCCGCGAGGCCCGAGACTAACGTCAGGCCGAGGAGGGTGCCGCGCGGTGGGTGAGTGTGAGCGAGTGGGCCCTAAAGGGGTGCGGGGCCGCTACCCACAAGCCCCTGCGGGTCCCGAGTGTTTTCCCCGCTACCAGGCCGCCTTCCTGCGTCCTGTCCCCCGCCCCCC
>NW_008348313.1:1184719-1207873 GCF_000622305.1 Nannospalax galili
GCCTCCCGCCTTCTGCCTTCTTGTTTTCCCTTTACCCAGAGTTCTCTGGGCACTTGAGCTCTGGTCCCTCAAACCGCCGGCCCCCTAACTCCCTCGGTCCCTTACCCACAGGCCCTTGCGACCTGTGTTGCCTTTTTTCCTTGCTTCTCCGTGGCATCGACCCCTACCCATAATCCCTTTCGTCTCTAGGCTTCTTGATCTATGACCCAGAGGCTCCTGGCTTGGGGCATTGGCTCTTTATGTCGCCTCCCTTGAGTCAAATGAAACACCTGCCCCGTGGTCTTCTCCAAGGTCTGTAGCCAGCAGCTGACATGACCTGGGCCCCAGGAGCCCTGCTGGTCCCCCCCTCCAGGCTTCTAGGACTTTTGTGCGCAGCTCCCCGAGGTTGCGCACCTCGTGACGGCATTCCTCGGAACTCCTTTTTCAGCTTTGGTTTCCTGGTGTCCTCCAGGCTTTTTCTTTTGTATTTTAAGATTTTTTAAAAATACTATTTTTAGCCGGGTGTGGTGGCGCACGCCTGTAGTCCCAGCACTTGGGAGGCAGAGGCAGGAGGATCTCTGAGAGTTCAAAGCCAGCCTGACCTACATAGTTCCAGGACAGCTGGGGCTACAGGGAGACCCTGTCTCGGAAATACCAAAAAAAAAAAAAAAAAAAAAAGCTATTTTTATTTTATAAGTGTATTGCCTGCATGTATGTAAGTGTACTCCTGTTGTCCAATGCTGTTTGCTGCCATGTGGGTGCTGGAAACGGAACCGGGTCCTCTGCAAGAGCAGCCAGTGCTCTTAACGTCTGAGCAGCTCTTTAGCCCCAGACTGCCGTTTTCTGGGGGATGTCCTCGAGCTGTCTTGGCTGTCAGCATCCCTTCCCTGTTGTAGGAGGGCCAGGCTCCTGGAGCGAGCCCCCGCGCTGTTAGCCCCTGAACATACCTTTTCTGCTCTCAGGGTTGGCAAGATGACCCAGTTCCTGCCGCCCAACCTTCTGGCCCTCTTTGCCCCCCGAGACCCTATCCCATACCTGCCACCCCTGGAGAAGCTGCCTCATGAGAAGCACCATAACCAGCCTTACTGTGGTATTGCACCGTATATCCGAGAGTTTGAGGTGAGTTCCCTGGGCATGCCAGGAGTGAGATGGGTTCTGGGTGCTTCCAAGTATTTCTAGGTGTGTGGTTTGGGCAGGTGACTTTTGCCTTTTTTGATCCGGTTTTTCCAGTCTGCTTTGTGTTTGTGTGTAATAGAGGTTGATTTTCTTATTTTATTTTATGTGCATGAGTGTATTGCTTGCATGTATTGTTAAGTGCACCTGTGTCATGCAGTGTCCAAGGAGGTTAGAAGAGTGTATCGAATCCCCTGGAACTGGAATTACAGATGGTTGTTAGCTACCATGTGGGTGCTGGTAATCAAACCTGGGTCCTCTGGAAGAGCAGCCAGTGCTCTTAAACCACGGAGCCTGCTCTCTGGCCTGATTTTCTTTTTTAGGAAAGATTTTTTTTTTTTTGTGTGTGTGTGTGTGTGTGTGTGTATATACACCAGTAGCACACGTGTGGAGGGCAGAAACATCTTGTAGAAGTCTATTTTTCCACTCTGTGGGTCCTGGGATCAAACTCAGCTTCTGTGGCAAGTACCTTAACCTGCTAGGCCATCTTGCTGGCACTTTTTTGGTTGATTTTTGAGACAGTTTGCCCAGGGTGGCCTTGAACTTGCAGCGTCCTCTTCTCAGTACGGGTGTGCCACCAGACTTGGCTAATTTCCTTGTCTATGTAGGGTTGCTAATATTTCTTACAGGGCCTTGGGATGTGGTAGTCCTTGACCCACATGACTAGTCAGCTTGGCAAGTGTGCCTTTACGTAGTTTATTTTAATTTATTTTTGTGTTTTTGAGACAGGGTCTCCCTATAGTCCCAGCTGGCCTGGAATTCACTATGTAGACCAGACTGGCCTCGAACTCAGAGATCCACCTGCCTCAGTCTCCCGAGTGCTAGGACTAAAGGCATGTGCCACCATGCCCAGCTGTTTTTTATTTTTTTAAGACACTGTCTCAGGGCTGGAGAGATGGCTCAGCAATTAAAAACACTTGGTGGTTCTTGCAGAAGACCTGGGTTCAAATCCCAGCACCCACATGGCAGCTGACAACTATCTGTAACTCCAGTCCCAGGGCATCTGACAGCCTCTTCTGACCTCCGAGGGCATTGCATGACATGGGTGCACTTACCTACATGTAGGCAATACATGCATACACATTTTTAAAAAAAAAGCCTCTCGTGTTGCCCTGGCTGGTCTTTGACTTTTCTTTGTAGCTAAGGCTGGCTTTGAACTCATTGAACCTCTTGGCTTTATCTCCCATGTGCTGGGATTGCAAATGTGTACCACCATGCCCAGATAGTCTGTCTTTTGAATGCATTGATTAGCCTTTAGCAAGTGGTAGCAGCAACATCGTATTGATGGAGTATTGAGGGTAGAATTGGTGTTAAAGGGTTTGGTTTGAGGTCACCAGTAAATGTTAGGAGTTGTTGCTGTAGTTAACTGATTTTTTGTCATTAAGAGCCAGTGTTAGGGGCTGGAGGGACAGGACTCAGAGCTTTTACAGAGAACCCAAGTTTGTTTCCTAGGATCCACATGGCAGCTAACAACTGTCTATAACTCCAGTTCTAGGGGATCCAATACCCCCTCTGGCTTCTGCAGATACTGCAGACATGTGGTGCACATACATACAGTGGCAGGCAAAATACATACGCATAAAATAAAAAATTTTTTTTAAATTTTAAGTTGGGTGTGGTGGTGCATGCCTTTAATCCCAGCACTCGAATGGCAGAGGCAGGTAGATCTCTTGAGTTCAAGGCCAGCCTGGTCTACATAGTGAGTTCCAGGACAGCTGGGGCTACAGGGAGAGTCTGTCTTAATAAGACAGTGTCTACTGAGCTTGAGAGTATTTCCCACAGTGTAAGGCTGTGTGGGAGTTCAGCTCTCTGTGCTGGATATGAGTGAATGGATCACCTGAGCTCCTGGATCTCAGTCCTTTCATTTGAAAATCTGGTTGTGCTCACCATCAGAGCACATCTTAGAAATGCTGGCAGACAACCAGAAATCTTATAGGGAACATTCTGGTGCTCCGTTGGAAAAGCAGAAATTACTAGATAACAGAATAGTGGTATTTGCCAGCCCGGATGAACCTGTACTTGGGAAGTGTTATGAGCCAATGAAATGAGTTTAATAGGTCTGGCACAGTGATGCTGTTTAATGAGAGACTGATGAGACCTCAAGGTTTGCTGTGGCTCAGGGTGTCTGGCTGTCTTACTTCAGAGTCTCATCCTATCTACTTTGTTGTTTGAGATATGTCCATGTCCTTGGCTTTGTTTCCTTCCTGTGGCACTTGGTTCTCTGTAAACCATATTTGGAAGTGTGGGAAGTGGCAGGTTTCTTGACTCAGAGCCAAGCTACTGTGCTCTCCAGCTAGATGTCACCTGTGTCATGGTGACAAAGAACAGATGAGTATTTCTGTTCTTTGTTTTTTTTTTTTTGTAGTTTCAGTTTTGTTTTGTTTTTTTGTTTGTTTGTTTTTTGTTTTGAGACAGGGTCTCCCTGTAGCCCCAGTTGGCCAGGAAATCAGAGATCTACCTGCCTCTGTCATCCAGCTGCTGCAATTAAAGGTTGCGCCACCACACCTGACTGGTTTTTCGTTTTGTTTTTGAAGTACTTTCAGAGTGAGTCTAGATTATTTATGTGTTTATTTGTTTTTTTAGACAGGGTCTCCCTGTAGCCTTCTCCGGCCTGGAATTCACAATAGAGCAGGTTGGATTCAATCTCAGATATTCACTACCTTGGCCTCTTGAGTGCTGGGATTAAAGGTGTGCACCAGCACTCCTGGCCCAAAATGAGACTAATTTTTTTTTTTTTAATTATGACTAGTAGAGGTAAAATTTCTTTGAGTAGAAATTGCTGGATAGTCAAGATTTTTATGCTGATCCTGCCACAGATCAGTAGCAGTCTGATTTACACTGATTGATGGGACATACCTGATCTGTGCCCCCTTCCACCCCACCCCCATCTTTTCTTTGGGCGGGGAGCTGTTTGCTTTTATGTATGGGAAGGAACTGAGCCTTTTCTCTGTTGAGTGTCCCATGTCCACAGCTTCTCCTCCTTTGTCACCTCTTCTTGTTCTCAGGACCCTCGAGATGCCCCTCCTCCAACCAGGGCAGAAACCCGGGAGGAACGCATGGAAAGAAAGGTACGTGGTTTCCTCAGCCTCCCATAGCTGCTTTCTCCAGATGGCCCCTCCCACCAAGCCACCTTTGCCTGCCTGCGCTCACTGTACTTCTTTCTCCTGCAGAGACGGGAAAAGATTGAGAGGCGACAGCAGGAAGTGGAAACAGAGCTGAAAATGTGTAAGCCTCTCCTTCCTCCCTCTTACTCTTCTCCCTCCAGCCTTTTCGCTTCTCTCCCAGGTCACACTTGGTACTCTGCTCTCCTGGTGGTCTCTTTTGACAGAGCTGTGTTGGTTCAGTTACTTAGAGTGCATTTACCAAGCACAGCACTTGTTTCTTTTTATATGTATAAGTGTTTTGCCTACGTGTATGTAAGTGTACCACATGCATGCCGTGTCCACAGAGGTCAGAAGAGGGTATTGGATTCTCTAGAACTGGAGTTACGGACAGTTGTATAAAATATTTGTTATTTTATGTGCGTTAAGTTTATTGCCTACATGTATGGAAGTGCACCTGTGTCATGCAGTGATCATGGATGTCAGACGAGAGTGTCGGATCCCCTGGAACTGGAGTTACAGATATGGAAGATATGAGTAGGGCCTGGTAACTAGGCTCAGAAGAGGGTCCGTGCTTTGCTTCTAGTAGCTGAAGACTGGTCAGACCGGTGTCCATCCCTTGTCTGTAGCCTTGGTGAATCACTTCTTTCTGAACCTTATTCTAGGATTTGTGGATTTCATTAGTGCTTAGGGCATGTGACTGACAGGGATACTTTGCATGGAGCTTCAGCAGTGACATCCTGTGTAAGCATAAAGCCCAATCCTCTCCCTGCCTACCCAGATGGCCTTGCAACAAATGGAAAATGGGGGAGATTGTGCAGAACGGACTTGTGACCCTTATATTTTTATTTTTTTTCAACAAATAGCTCACAGTGGAGCTGAAGAAATGACTCAGTAGTTAAGAGCACTGACTGCTCTTCCAGAGGACTTGGATTTGGTCCCAGCATTTACATGACGGCTAACAATCGGCCATTACTCCAGTTCCAGGGAATCTAGTGCCTTCTGCAAGCATGCATATGGTGCTCTTACATACATGCAGTCAAAACACTTGTACACATAAAGAAAAAGTTAAGATATGTTAAAATAATTTAAAAAAAAAAAACGAACACAAAAGTTTGAGGTGGATGGAGAAGGGGGACGATATGGATAAAAGTTCAAAAGACGTCTCAGTTAAGTAATAACTTGGAGCTTAGTTGAATCTCAGTTAAAATGAGCAGTCAACACAAGTGCCATTCTTTTTTGTTTTTTTGGTCTTTTTGAGACAGGGTCTCCCTGTAGCCCCAGCTGTCCTGGAACTCACTATGTAGACCAGGCTGGCCTTGAACTCACAGAGATCCACCTGCCTTTGCCTCCCGAGTGTTAGGATTAAAGGCATGTGCCACCACGCCCGGCTCTTTTTTGTTTTTTGAGACAGCATCTCACTATATAGCTCTGGCTGGCCTGGAACTTGATATGTAAACCAGACTGGCCTTGAACTCACAGAAATTTGCCTGACTCTGCGTCCTGACACATTTTAAATGAAGACTGAGATGAGGTTAGAAATGAGTAATGCTGGGGCTGGAGAGATGTCTTAGCAGTTAAGAACACTGGTTGTTCTTGCAGAACACCCAGGTTCAAATCTCAGCACCCATATGGTAGCTAACAACTGTCAGAACTCCAGTTCCAGGGGATCTGACAGCCGCTTCTGTCCTCTGCAGGCATTGCAAGACATGGGTGCACTTACCTACACACGGGCAATACACACATACACGTAAAATAAAAATAACAAATATTTTGGCTGGAGGCAGAGGCAGGCGGATCTCTGTGATTTCAAGGCCAGCTTGGTCTACAATAGTGAGTTCCAGGACAGCTGGGGCTACAAGGAGACCCTGTCTCAAAAAAAAAAAAAATTTTTTTTAAAAAAGAAGTGTGTGATGCTTTAGAGACCAAAATAGCAAGTTCTGGGATGAAATTGAAATGGGTGAGGGGGAGTGTACAGGTCTGGAGATGGCTCAGTAGTTAAGAGCACTGGCTGCTCTTGCAGAGGACCCAGGTTCAGTTCCAAACACACACATGGTGGCTAACAACTGTCCATAACTCCAGTTCCAGTAGATCCAATACTCTTCTGACCTCAGCGTGCATTGTACGCCACTGATTCTCTTACATAGATGCAGGCAGAACACTGATACATGTAAAATAAAAATAAATTTTAAAAAATGCTCTAGAGGCAGAGGCAGGTGGATCTCTGAGTTCCAGGCCAGCCTGGTCTACACAGTGAGTTCCAGGCCACCTGGGCCTACAGGGAGACCCTGTCTCAAAAAGACCAAAAAACCAAAAACTCTAGCTGGGTTGGGGGAAGGTAGACATCAGTCAGGTTAGGTCCATGTTAGTAACTGAAGCAGCTTCATAGGACTTGGCCATACTGCTCTCTGCTTCAGTGTTTGAGCCCCTCCACAGCAGAACGTAAGGTTGGATCAGTGCAGCAGGATTTCTGTACTCATACAAGCCTCCTTGCTAAGTATAGAAGCTTATTGTGCTTTGTCACAATTGATAGCCTCCATTCAGTGAGTCCTTGCCCCCTTAGTGAGCCCTGATGTCTTTCCTGTCATGGACTTTGGGGGTTTACAGGTGCAGAAGGTGTGGTTACTCTTTTTTTTTTTTTTTTTTGGTCTGTTTGAGACAGGGTCTCCCTGTAGCCCCAGCTGTCCTGGAACTTACTATGTAGACCAGGCTGGCCTTGAACTCACCCAGATATTGCCTGCCTCTGCCTCCCGAGTGGTGGGATTAAAGGCATGTGCCACCACGCCCAGCTGGTTACTCCCATTTTTAAGGTGGGAAAAAATAAGAGGCTTTTCAAGGTAGGATATCTTAGAGGGAGAGTGAGCTTTCCTGGCCTGGAGGCCTGCTCAGGTGTTGTGGCCAGCACAGTAGGGTACAGCTGATACAAGGGCAAGCATGCCATACGCACATTGGATTGGTGTCTTTTAGGTAACACACTCCTTTAGCTGCAGTTTATTGTTGATTTGGTAACTTTTACTTCAGTCATTCATGGGCCCTTGGAGTAAGCAAGAACTCTTCATACCTCCTGTAGAGTGCTTGGGGTGTTTTCCTGATTTCTGTGCTGGGTACTTCCTGGCCTCCCTTCAGGAGGCTTAGCACTCTGTTGGCCTTCATCTGCCCTGTAGGCATACCTATTGAACCACCACATCTTGTAGGGGAATACTGCCTTATAGGGAGACAGAGGCAGGTGGATCTCTTGTGAGTTCCAAGTCAACCTGGTCTACATAGTGAGTTCCAGGTAGCTGAGGCTGTAGAGAGACCCTGCTCACAAAGACGGAAAGAAAAGTGCCATTTATTCAAAGAGAAAGAAAAAGATCATCCTTTGATTCCCTTTTCTTCCCCTACTCTAGCAGCGCTAGATTGAACTCTGGCTAGAGCCAGGTAGCAGGACAGCAGCTCCCTGAATGAGGGCAGCAATGTTGAGGAGCATCTCTTCAGTGAAGGACTTGAAGAAAGTCTTAAAGTCTTGATGAAAGGTCTTGTCTTCTGTCACCATGTTAGTAGCCACAGGCTTAAGATTTAAAGAACACTGCAGCTGATTCTGTGGCTGCCGTTTCTCTGATGATGGGAGGGTCATAATTGATAACTGAGGAAACTTGTACATCAATGCCTCTGCTCTTGTCAAGAAAGATGGTAAATACAGTCTGTAATGATGATGCAGTCTGTCCAGACTGTCTAGGCAACTAGACAGCAACTAGGTAGCAAAGGAGGGCAGAGGAAACACCGCTGTTACTCAAAGACCATGCAGGTTTTCTTCCAAGCTGCTAACATTCTTCCTTAGAATCTGTTGTTGTTCCTTTTGGGATGTCTTTACCTTGCTGTTCCCTCCATTAGTCCCTGACTGCAGAGGGTTTTTTGTCTTGCTTAACTCCAAATCCCAATGTCTGTCGCAGTTCCAGCTACATAGTGAGTGTTGTATCTGCAGGTCAGAGAGATGGGACGAAGTGTGGGTAACACACAGTTGTCTTCAGAGTTCTCTCTTGCAGACAGTTACTCCCTTCAATTTGGGCTCAGGCTGCTGTTTTTTAATAATCGTTAAGATCTTTGTGACTTGCTGCTTGTAGCCAAGCCCTCTTTCCAGAAACTCGGTTTCAGGCGTTGTGTGTTAGATTCTTCCAGCAAACTTCAGCCTGGGCTGTAAGGACAGCTGGGATATAAAGCCTGCCTCGGTCCTTTTCGAAACTCCATGTCTCAGGTTTGTTACGTGCTGTTTCCATCTTCAAAATAGGAAAAAGATCTCCACATCTAGTAGTGTGTGTTCAGTAAATTAAGTTATTCTTACATTCTCAGAATGTGATGGCCATCTAAGTGTAAGACTGACCCATGGTTTAGAAAGGCCTGGGCTGTGTGAAGACAGCCTTTAGAGCCCAGGACTCCACACCATTGTGTGTGCCAGGGACCCTGGTGAGAAGGACTTTGATGGACAGGCCTGACCTAACAGCTGGAGCTAGGACCTTTTTGAGGATTGCTATTAGCCTAGGCTTTCTTTGAACACAATTGTCCTGCCTCATCCTCCTGGTGCTTCTCTTCCAGCACCTCCCATTAGAATTGGTTCATAGATTAAAAAAAAAATTTTTTTTATTTCTTTTTATGTGTATGAGTGTTTTGTCTGCATGTATGTAAGTTGGCCCGTGTTGTTCAGTGCCCACAGAGGCCAGAAGAGGATGCTGGCTCCCTTGGAACTAGAGTTAGGAGAACTGAACCGGTGCTCTTAACTGCTGAGCATCTCTCCAGCCCTGATTAATAGATTCTTGGCTTGGGGTCTCTGGACACTTACTCCTAGGTGGCCAAATGGGACAGGACAGCAGCAGGAATCTTTGCCACTTGGCCCTCATAAATTGATTTAGCACTGACCCAGGTTCTTCCAGGAGGCTGTAGGGTATGAAGGAAAGAGCTTCCCATTCTCAGCCCTGGGATTGCTTGCCATGGGTTTCCTTTGGCCGTAGTAGCAGTCTCTGTCCAGTGGGTGGCAGTGTCACATGCATGAGAGCAAGCTAGCTCAGGTCACCCTCCAGACAGATCCCATGGGATCAGTTACTGTGTAGCCCACCTTGCCCTGGGATAGTTTTGAATGGCATTTAGGCCTGTCACATCTCGTTTGAAGTCACTTTTGCCTCAGCAGCATGGATTATCTGTTACTGTAAAAGGCCACCAGGTTTCTGTGAGACCAGAGGGTGTGTCCAGACTTGCCAGGTCACCTTTTAGTTTCTATATTCATATCCTCAGCCTCTACCCATCAGTCTCTGTCCCACCACCCAAGACTGGGCACTGTCTACTTAAACATTTTCTTCTTGCACAGGGGACCCTCACAATGATCCCAACGCTCAGGGTGATGCCTTCAAGACTCTGTTCGTGGCTAGAGTGGTGAGTCCCCCGCCTCCCATCCTGGGCTATCCAGGGGCTTTTTGGGATAGCATCCTTCTCCCATCTAACTTAGCTCTGTCTTCTGTAGAACTATGACACAACAGAATCCAAACTTCGGAGAGAGTTTGAGGTGTATGGACCCATCAAAAGAGTAAGTGGGTTGGGGTGGAAGGTTGGATTTGGGAGTGCATGGAAGAAGGGCAGGCAGTAGGCTAAAGGGAGGCAGAGTGCTGGACTCCCAGCCTAGGAATAGTTCACCTCTTTTAAGGGCCTGGGTTTGTGTCCTTTATATGCAAACTGTATAGCAGGGGTGACAGAAGTGACCCCCTGTGGATTTAAGGACAAGATTAGCAAGCTGTAGGTGTGCTCCTAAGGGTTATATTGTTGGTTTGTTTTGTTTTGTTTTTGATACAGTCTCATGCATCTGAGGCTGACCTCAAACTCACAGTATAGCTGAGGATGATTTTGAACTCCTAAACCTTCTGTGTCCAGTACCCTAGCGTTGAGATCTAGTTGCACACCCAGAGCTTCATGAGATTTTTTTTCTCTCCTGCAGTTAAATCCAGAGCAGTGTATATGTGGGGCAACCACTCTGCTGCCAAACTATATCCTCAGCTCTTGTTCTTAGCTTCTATTTTTGCTTACATTGTAGGGGGCAGGACACATCTATAGAGGTGGAAGGACCACTTGTGAGAGGCCTTTTCTCCTTCTACAGTCTGGGTCCCTGGAATCAAGTTCAGGTTGTCGTGCTTGGTGGAAAGCACTTTTACCAGCTGAGATACCTCACTGGCTCTTTTGAAACGTTATCATATAGTTTAGACTGGCCTTGAATTTACTGTGTAGCCAGGGATAGCCTTAAGCTTAAGATCTGCCTGCCTCCGCCTCCAGAGGGCCGGGATTACAGGTGTATACAATCATAATTGGTGCAGTGTGAGGATGAAGCCTGGGACTTTATGCATACTAGACCATCACTTTACCAAGGAAGGCCCATGTGCCAGCCCCTTTACCAGTCTTTTGCTCATTATTTGTTATGATAGGGTTTCACTCTTCACTCAGACTAGCTCAGTCTCCCAGGTGCTGGGATTGCAGGCATGAGCCACCATGCCCAGCTTGTTCATTTATTTTGGAATGTCTTGCTAAGTTGTCCTATTGGCCTTGAACTTATTATGTAGCTTGGGGAAACCTCCATTCCATACTGTCTGCAGCTGCAGTTGGCTGTGAAGCAGATTTGGGTAGGGTACCCACGACAGACTGTTTTGTGACTCTTACTCTGAAGTATCTGCTGTCTGACTCTATTAGAAGCATTCTGCTGGGCATGATGGCACTGCCTTTAATGCCAGTACTTGGGGGGTAGAGGCAGGCCGATCTTTGTGAGATCAAGGGCAGCGTGGTCTACACAGAGAGTTCCAGGCCAGCTGGGGCTACAGGAACCCTGTCTCAACACAACCATACCACAAAAAAAACAAGACAGGCTATCATCTCTTGTTTAGGGAAGAGCTTTGACATTTCTTCATCTATTTTGAAACTCAGTTAACTACTCTGCCTTAATTTCTTCTCCTGGGTGACAAAGTAAGGCCTGGTGCTCATAGTGGACAGTCTGCCCTGCCTAGTGCCCGGCGTTGGCTGGGCCTTGCTGGCCTATCCCTAGTTCTTTGGTCTTGGAAACGGGCCCCTGCTGTTTGAGGCTTGATGGAGACTGGCTCTACTCTGTTCCTCTGCTCTGCTGGTCCTTTTGGAATCTTGTTGAGTTTTAGAGGTTACAAGTCCTAGAGCCAAGCTTAGGACCATACCTATGGAAAGCCCACCATCCCTTGGGGAGTCCCTCAAATCCTGTCATCTCACAAAAGTCTTTGTTTTGCCCTGCCTATCTGTCCCAGCAGTCCTGTCTAGACCTTGTTTCTCTGCTCTCAGCTTCCTATGTCCTTGGCATACAGGATCAGGGTCCAGAAGCTTCAGCCTGCCCTTCCATGGCCTTTACACTGTGGCCCTATGTGCCTATGTGGCCATCTGCTCCCCATTCCTGTACTGTCCCTTCAGAGGCCTTCCTGCACCCTCTGGCCGCCCTGCCTTCCCAGATGCTCGGCTGTACGTCTGCACATTCCTTTTCTTTCCTCTCAGGAGCTTCCTGCCCTGGTGGTAGGCAGGGCTCCCTCTGTTTCCCTATGTCTATGTGGACTGTCCATACTGTCCAACTTTTTTCTTGGCACATTTCTCATCCCTCACTGGCTGAGCTTTGGGAGTGCTTGACTCAGTGCCTGCCTGCTTTGTGGATTTGAGGGTTTCTCTGCCATTAGAATGTTCAGTCCACCACATACAGCTGCTCCCACAGCCTCCCCAAGTCTGTCTTCCGGGGTCCCCAGGCCTTGGAGCAACTGCTGTTCTACTTGAGACTCACACAGTCCTCCTATCTCAACCTCCCAAGGGCTACCTCTGCACTTGGTGCTCTTGAAGGACAAATACAAGTACTTAGATCTGTCCCTGGTGTTCCCAGCCCAGGACTTGCCGCACTTCTGTGAGGGACAGGGTGGCCATAAAACCCATGGGGCTGTCTTCTTTACCTCCTGCCCCACAGATCCACATGGTGTACAGTAAGCGCTCCGGAAAGCCCCGTGGCTATGCCTTCATCGAGTACGAGCATGAACGAGACATGCACTGTGAGTATCCATGCTGCAACCTTCCTCTGACCCACTCACCTCTGCTGCCCGGCCTCTTCCCGTCGTCTGTCCCCTCCCCCGCCACACCTGACATTAGCGTTGTCTCTTCTCCTCTCCCTCTGTTTCTGATATATCTTTTTTTTTTTTATATATACGTGTTTTTTAAAAATCAAAAACCAAATCCCCCACAACGTGTGTGTATGAGCCTGGGGAGGTAAGTGTCACACGTTGAACTTCAGGGGCCAGGAGGGCACTGGGTGTGGGCTGGGGCCAGCTGGAGGTGGGGGGAGGGGTCGGAGTTGGGGGAGTCTCTCCCCATTAACCCCCCACTGGAGTTGGGGGAGGCCAGGTTGGAGTGAGGGCTGGCCTTTGTACCGGCCCTCTCTTCTCCCCAGTAGAGCTGGTCTGGGCCACCCGACCCTCCACCTCCCCACCCCAACCCTCACCCCGTTCTCATCAGGCAGTGGGCTGATGGGTATGTCAGGCACCCACTCCCACAGCTCCAAAGCCCCTTTGAGGCTGCGCGACGTCTGCTGGGCAGGGCTGGGTGGGAGGGGGTGGCAGGGCTGCGGCGTGTCCAGGGGCCGCCGTATTAATTGACTGTTCTTATTGTCACTGCAGCCACCACGCAGCTGGCTTGCAGCTGATGCTTACGCTCCCCTTACAACACCTCAGTGTATGGTTGGTATAAGGGTTTGTATCATGGGTAAGATCACAGCACCGCACACCAGCCCAGCTTAGCCAGGCAGCTCAGGAACAGCGAGGCGCCCCCTCCCACCCCAGCCACCCCTTAGTCTCCCCTCACCTACAGCCCTTTCCTCATTTGGGTGCCCTCCACCCCACCTACCCCCATCCACATGCTCTCTGGTAATCTCACTGATCCTGAGGGGAAGGGAGGACCTCCGGTGGGAGAGGCCACGTTCTCCATTGTCAGGCTCCACCCAGCCCTGACATCAAGCCAGGTGTTGGCATTCCTGAAGCCGGGGTGTCTGAGGCCAGGGCTCCAAGTGGAGCCCTTCAGCCTGTCCCTCCCTGCCCCATGCCTGTTGTGGGGTTGTCACTATAGTGACCTTGGAGAGTGTGCCTGCTGGTTTGGGGTATTGTGCCCCTCCTGTTAGCATGGTTGGGGCCTCCTCAGGGAAGGCAGCTGTGGTGCCCAGCGCCTGCTCTCCAGAGCTGGTTAGGAGCTCCCCGACGTGCATGAGTTTGGGGCTCAGGGTATGGGAGGGGTGGAGCAGGCCTCAAACAACTGAAGGTGTGGTGGTCTGTACTTAATCTGCACTCTGAGGCAGAAGAGAGGGAAAGAGAGAGAAGCCTAGACTGACACAATCACACGGTCACCTTGCTGTTCTCTGGGTTGGGCCTTTCCTGGGGTTTGGGATGGGAACCTGAGCAGGGTTCCTTGACTTGACTGACCTTGGTCCTCAATTCCCTCTCCTACCACCCTGCTCTGGAGTCAGGGGCCAGTCGGCCCCTCCTGGAACATGGGCAGCATTCCATTTCCTGGACCCTGGGTGTGTCCTTGCGTGCCAGCCTCAGAGCTGCCACCACAAGTGGGAGGGCACTCAAGAGTTGGAGGTGGGAAAGTCTGGCCCCAGTGTTGAGGGTGGACCTGTGCCTAGTGGAGTGTGATGGTTTTGGGCAGTGGTGAGGTGACAGGTGCTGCAAGGCCTCTTGGCCTGCTGTTTAAGGCCAAGCAGATAGGCCCGGGGCTTCTAGCCCAGACTCGTGTCAGTCCTCCATGAGGTACTGAAGCCCACCCCCATTTCCTTCCTCCACCTGTCTCTGGGTGGTGTGGGAGACTGTCATTCTCTCTCAGGGTTCCAAGATCCTCATTTCCCTTCCCTGTAGCTTTAGCAGACCCAATGGTGGTGGGTGTGGGGTCTGTGCGCGTGCTCAGGTAAGCTTGGGGGCTCCAGGTAAGCAGTCCCGTGTCCCCCCCCCGGGAAGCCCGCCTCCTCGCCAGGCCCCCAGGAGTTGCCGAGCCCCCCCCATCCCGCTCGGTTTGGACACCCGCAAGGCCGGCATCGGTAAATGGCACCTTTTTCTCTTCCTCTGGTTGTTATTTGGGGGGGGGACGGGCTGGGGTGGGGCAGGGTATTATGGTTGACTGAGCACAGCCCCTTAAATCAGGGCTGGGATGGGCTCAGGGACTTTTTGGCTTTCTGGACAGCTCTGCCTGATCATGGGCCTGTGTGTGCCCTGGGTTGTGCCCTGCCAGGAGTAGCCCTAGGCCAACTCCTCTGTCCTCTGCTCATTATCTTACCTGACAGCTCTGGCCGGGCTGGCTGGCCATTGTCTGGGCATGGAAGGCAGAGCTGGCAGGGTTAGTTGTTGGCAGGGTCAGTCGGCTCAGGTAAGGCAGGGATTTTGAATAGCATCTCATGTCTCCCATCTGCGTCCCACCAGGGGCCCATGGAGGCCCCTGAGGAGCTCAGCACCCACCTCTTCACCCCTGCCAGTTCCTGAAGATCTCCTACCCCCTTCTGGTTCATTTTCTGTTCTGATGTCTGTTCCTCACTCTGACTTTCCACTGAGAAAACATACAGAAAAAGAAAACCGGTGTGGTCTGGGGTGTGGAGGGGCCCAGTTGGGCCTCCTGCCCCAGCATGGTGTCTAGGGTGCATGCCTGGGTGTGGAGGAGCCCTCCCCACAGCAGAGGCCAGCATTCAGCTAACCTCCAGTTTCTTTGCAGCAACTTTGGCCGCCCTGGCAGGAGGGGGCTGCTTCATCATAGGGAAGCCGGGGGTGGCCAGGGTAAACGTTTTGCCCCCCAATAGCAATTGGGGGTGTTAAGGCATCAAGCACTGGATGGAGCAGGCCCCTCAGGGTGGGGAGAGGGCTGTCTGGCTGTCGGTTGCCTGGCTGTCTGGTGGGAGTGCGCGTGTGCGTGTGCATATGAATGAGGTCTGATGGGCAGGGTTGCTACTGTGTGGAACCTTGTCCTGATTAGAGGATCCTCTGGGGACTCTTCCCCCCCCCCCCCCCCTTCTTTTCCCCCCCTTTCAAAAACCCACAGGGGCAACAAAAAAAACGGAGAGGGCGCCTTGGGGGTGGGGGGGGGGGCGGGACGTCCCCCCCCCCCCCCACATCTGTTGCAGCCGCTTACAAGCACGCAGATGGCAAGAAGATAGATGGCAGAAGGGTCCTTGTGGATGTGGAGAGGGGCCGGACCGTGAAGGGCTGGAGGCCCCGGCGGCTAGGTAAGTGCCATCTGCCCTCTGGGTGCTCAGACCTGTGGTGGTCCTAATTCTGCTTCAGTCTCTGCCTCCTGTCTGCTCCCTCATTTGTAGTCCATCTCTCAGCACCTCTATGCCTCTGGGTGTGGATACACATGCAGACACCCTGGCCTCTCCTATGGGTGAGCGAGCAACAGCTCCTTCCATCTCATTTTCCTCTTGTGCAATGGGAGTAACCCCCAAGTCCTGGCTCAGCCTCGTGATGCCCAGAGCTCCTGGTGTCACGTGGTGGGGCTTGAGGTGTTGTTCGTTGGTTCTGGCTTTGCTCCTGCTCTCAGGGGTTGGCTCATTTACTGCCTAGTACTGCCGAGTTACCACACTGCAGTTCATGCTTCATGTGTGGAGCCCTGGAGCAGGAGCGGCTAGTCGTCTTGGCCATCTCTGTTACAGTCAGTGTTGTGGCAAGTCTTGAAGTACATTGGGGCTTCCTAAAGCATAGGGGTCCTGCTAATGGCAGGACTTTTATAGTTGTACTTTGGTCCCAAGGCCTGTGGTGCCAGTGGACCCCCCCAGAGGACCTGTGGTTGGACATTGAAGCATTGTGCTTAGATGGATGTTCTGTTGGTATGTGCCAGGTGTCAGTACTCAGGGTGCTCTGCCCTGGGCAGCATTGCCTCGATTTTCCCTCACCTGACTTTCACCTGGCCACTTGTGCTATGTAGGCCTACCCTTGGGGTATGCCAGCGTCTGTCGTCCTGATTCAGACTTGCTGACAGTAGGGGCTGTCTTTAGCTGTATATGGTAGACACAATAGAGATGAAGCTTTGTGCAACACTTTTCCACATGCCACGTGTACTAGTAGTTTACAATTTGTGGATTTCTGAGGCAGGGTCTCACTTGGAAGTTCAGGGTGACCTCTAGCTCATAGCAATCCTCCTACCTGAATTCCTTTCTGACTGTTGAAATTAATAAGGCTTGTGCTCCCATGCCTAGCTCTTTATTTTAAAGGAAGAGATGTTTGTTTGGTTCTGTTTCAGAGGTTCCAGCCTATGGTCAGCTGGCTCTGTTGCTTCTGGGCCTGCAGCAAGGCAGAAATAGGGAAGAGTGTGATGAGCAGAGAGAGGAACTCACTTGGTGTCCCAGGAGCAGGGTGTTGTTTTTGTTTATTCAGATGCCTTTGACACCCCGTCATATAGATAGCCTAGCCCATTGCTGGGTTATGCCCCAACAACTGGAAGCCTGGGTCCTGTTCCTCTGTAGCAGTCCAACCTGCTGCTGCCTGTGCCTAGCTTAACAGCCTGGCCTGCCTCTTCCCTTCATCTCTGTGGAACTCACATTGGCCTTCCTGGAGTGCTCCCTAGCCAGGTGGTACAGGAGACTGCAAGCAGCCTCAGGCCTGGGATTTGCTTCCTGCTCTGAGCCCTTGGCAAGTCACCAGGCTCAAGTAGTTCCCGAGTGTTTCTCCATCTGAAAGATGAGGGTGCCACCTGTCCCCTAGGGTCCTTGGTCAGCTATACATCACCTTTCTAGACTGGTATTCTGCCCATGCCTACAACGGTGGGCAAAGCCAAGCATAGACCGTCTTTGTGGTGAATCAAGATCTGGAGGGAGGAGTGTTGGGTAGTGGTCACCTTGTGAAATCATTGAGCTTTTTAAAAGCTGAGTGACAGAGCCTTGGGGACCTGTGAAGATGCAGTTGGGGGTGGCCTAGTGTGGGCAGGACAGATTCTACTAGATGGACAGGGTACCAGTAGGAGGTACAGATTTAAGGAGGGCAGGAGCCCTTCAGGCTGAAGATGTATGCAGTTGATGGGAATTCTGGGGAGCAGAAGGCACTGAGGAGGCTGGAGGTGAGGGGCTCTTGGGAAGCTCGGTGCAACAGTTTCCAGCTTAAAGCTGGTTCACACTTTAAATCTGGTGCCTACAGTTTCAGGCATTGGGTGGCGGTGGAGGGGAGTGGTTTTGAGGCTGTGCAGCTGCCATATGCTGGCTTTGGAGGCTGGAGGGTTCCTGTCTGGTGTTGCAGGAAGTACCTTGTGGACACCAATGAGTGTCTGCAGAACATTGGCTGTCCTGTAACAAGAGAGCATGAAAATGATTGACGTGGGATTGGGCCCATGAGTGCCAGCAGAGGTGCTTCGTTTCTGCATGTTGCTCAGGCCCCTCCTTTCAGTTTTGCCTGTGTGTGCCCTACTTCCACTGACCTGGTGTTGTGTTGGGCCTGCAGGAGGTGGCCTTGGAGGTACCAGAAGAGGTGGGGCTGATGTGAATATCCGGCATTCAGGCCGCGATGACACTTCCCGCTATGATGAGAGGTAAGATTAGGCACCTGGGTTCCTGGGACGGGGCAGATAGGGATAGGATGTCCCAAAGCACAGTGCTAACCTCATGTAGGCCGGGCCCCTCTCCCCTTCCACACAGAGACCGGGACCGCGAGCGGGAGCGGGAGCGCAGAGAACGGAGCCGAGAGCGAGACAAAGAGCGTGAACGGAGACGCTCCCGCTCCCGGGACCGAAGGAGGCGCTCTCGGAGTCGAGACAAAGACGAGAGGCGACGCTCCAGGGAGAGGAGCAAGGACAAGGACCGAGACCGCAAGAGGCGGAGCAGTCGGAGCCGGGAACGGGCACGCAGGGAGCGGGAACGGAAGGAGGAGCTGCGTGGTGGTGGTGGTGGTGGTGGTGGAGGTGGAGGAGGAGGAGGAGGCTGGTGGTGGGGGTGGTGGTGGGGGAGGTGGAGGAGGAGGAGGAGGAGGTGGAGGTGGTGGAGGTGGTGGTGGCGGCGGTGGCGACATGGCCGAGCCCTCTGAAGCTGGTGATGCGCCTCCTGATGATGGGCCTCCTGGGGAGCTTGGCCCTGATGGTCCTGATGGCCCGGAGGAAAAGGGCCGAGATCGCGACCGGGATCGACGGCGGAGCCACCGGAGTGAGCGCGAGAGGCGCCGGGACAGAGATCGGGATCGGGACCGGGAGCACAAGAGGGGGGATCGGGGCAGTGAGCGGGGCAGGGATGAGACCCGGGGTGGGGGTGGCAGTGGTCAGGACAATGGGCTGGAAGGGCTGGGCAGTGACACCCGAGACATGTACATGGAGGCGGAGGGTGGTGACGGGTACATGGCTCCGGAGAACGGGTACCTGATGGAGGCAGCTCCCGAGTGAAGATGCCTCCAGTGCTGTGGACAAGCTCCTAGCCTCTTGCTGTCTGCCTTCCCCAGCCTTTCCACCTTGGCTTGCCCTTTGAGGGTAGAATTTATTTGTTCTGGTCCCTTGAATTTAAAATAAAATTAATTTCCTGTTGATGGTGGGCACCTGGGTTTCTTACTGCTCTTGATCTCATTCTAGAAGGTTATCACCTAACTGCACAGCCCCACTTAGTGTATGGTTTCCAGGACCTGAGGTGTGGAGGCTGTTCCCATGTTGCCAGAGCTGTTTAGCAGGTGAGGCTGGGAGCCCTCCCCAGAGCCCTGGACTCTGAAGAGCCTGGTGAGCTCTTAATCCTGGTGTAGTGGAGAGCTGAAGGGACCTGGGTCTAACGGCAGAAGCTGCAGCTCCAAGTGAGCAGGGAACAGGAGGGCAAAAAACCTGCCCTGCAAGTGCAGGTGTTTGGACATGATGTTTGCCAACAAAATACCCAGCAGAAACAGCCATCAGCAATTGAAATGTCCACATTTCTGGATAGGAGAGGAAGCCTGTGAGAGCTTTGTGTCTTGTAAGCCCTGAGGAGGTGGTGGCTGACCTGGCACAGCCTTGAAGTGTGGGCCAGGACAAGAGCAGAAGTCTTGCCTCCATGCTGGCATGTGGAGACCATTTTTATGTGTAGACGTTCTGCCTGTGTACAAGTACGCTCTTGTGCAGTGCCTGCAGAGACCAGAAGGTGGCGTTGGACACCCTGGAACTGGAGTTGGGGGCAATTAGCCACCATGTGGGCTGTGGGAGCAGCCAGTGTTCCTAACTGCTGAGTCGTCTCCAGCTCCTCATTCCTAAGGGCTCCATGCAACGAAGGATCTCAGACACTTGAAAACTGACCTCAGGACTGCAGACAAACAGGAAAACTGGTCCTGAAACATCCAGGGTAAAAAGGATTCCTTGTGTTCCTATGAGTGTGTCATGCATTGCTCCTCATTTGGGACTGTTGTGGCCCACACCAGTTGCAGGAAGCTGAAAGGCACTGGAGGACATGGGTGCAGACCACACTGCAGGCTGCACCTTTTCTAGCCTGCTTGTGTTTTGCTCGCAGATGCTGGTTGGGCACCAAGGAGTCAAAAGTCTTGGCAGGAAGTAGCAGTCCTAGCTGGGTGCAGTATAGTGGTGTGCACCTGGAATTCCAGTTCAGGAGCCAAGGCAGGAGTTTGAGGCCAGCCTGGCTATATGGTTAAGGTTCACCTGAACTGCACAGGGGACCCAGGATCCGAAAGAACAAAGTCTCAAGTGTGCCTAGTCCATAAATTCACTTCTGCAGAGCAGAATTCCCAAGTAGGGCATTGATAAAGTTTGAGTTATGTTACGTTGGACGTTGGTCCCCAGCTGTTGGGGAACTTTAGGAGGCAGGACCTTGCTGGAAGAAGGGTCAGTGGGGGTAGGTTCTTAGGAAAATATTCTCTGTCCCTTGTCCTTTTCCTGGTGTGTGCCCCATGATGTTCAACTCAGGTATATGGGACCAAGTGACCATGGGCTGGACCCTCTTAAATGGTGAACTAGGAGGAGCCATCTTGAAATTGTGTGTACCAAAGATCTCAGCAGGAGTTAGGTCATCCATGTTCAGCATTGACCCATTACCAGGCATGTCAAGAAGTGGACCTGTGGGAAACCAAGTAGAGCAGACAATAGCCCAGGTGATGGTGCTGATGCTGAACAGAAGAGCAGAACTTCTCAGGGAAGAGTTTTAGCAGGTTTGGATCTTGATCAAAGAACGGGACAGCAGTAACTTTTAGAATCTTGTGGGTGGGCTTCGCAGTTTGGACCCTAGGAAACCCAAATTTCTCTCGTGAACACTGGAGGTTCTAGAAGAGTGGACTGTGACAGGCATTAACTGCAGATGTGTCTAAAATGAAGGTTCAAGAGAAAGTTCAAAAGAGCAAGGAGGGATGGAAGTCTCCAGAAGGCAGTTTCTAGAGTAGCTGGTCCAGGCTGGCAAGAAGACAAGTTTCCAAGTTTGGGGATTATAAAGATTAAAGCCAGTTGTGTGAGGAGGGGGTCACAAATTGAAGGCTAGTCAGGACCTATAGAACAAGTTGGAAAAAAAAAAATGCTGTTGTGGCTGAGGCATGGCAAGAAAATGGAAATGGGGAAATAATGAAAACCACAGAAAAAGCAAGGAGCTCTTCAAATAAGACAGTTTAGATGCCTGGTGTGGTGATATGCACCTTTAATCCCAGCCCTCAGGAGGCAGAGACAGCAGATCTCTGTGAAATCAAGACCAGCCTGGTTCACATAGTGACTTCCAGGCAGGCCAGGACTAGGGAAACCCTGTTAGAACGAAAAAACAGCTTGGCCCCCCTCTAAGAATATTGTCCACAGGCTGGGCATGGTGGTGCATGCCTTTAATCCCAGCACTCGGGAGGCAGAGGCAGGTGGATCTCTGAGTTCAAGGCCAGCCTGGTGTACATAGTTCCAGGACAGCTGGAGGAGCTACAGGGAGACCCTGTCTCAAAAAGACCAAAAAAAAAAGTATATAATTTTGATTTTTCTCATTAAGAATTCACAAGAACTGACCAAAAAAGCAAAAGCTGGGCCTGACGGTGCTCCTCTTTAGTCCTGGCACTTGGGAGGCAGAGGCAGGTGGATCTCTCTGAGTTCAAGGCCAGTTCAGGCAAACACACACACACAACCTCAAAAACAAGAGTTCACAAAAAGTGGTGCTTCATGCTTTTACTTCCACCACTGGGTTGCAGAGGCAGGTGGATTTCTGTGAGATCTAGGCCAGCCTGGTCTGTAGGGAGATCTTGCCTTTAAAAAAAAGCCAAAAAACCCATAAAACCCTGGCTAGATGGTTAATACCTTTAATCCCAGCACTAAGGTTGGAGGGGTCTGGGTTGGGGAGACAGATCCCTGGGTCCATAGAAGGCGTTACCAGGCCAGCTAGTGAGACCCTGTCTATGAATAAAGAAATACTAAATAACCTGACATGCCTGGAGTTGGTTCAGATTTAAGCCAGGCCCAGTGGCTCATGCCTGCAATCCTTTGGAAGGCTGGGGCAGGGAGAACATGGCACGTTTGAGGCTGTCTTGCATTCCCTGAAACCTGTGTCAAAACTAAATTTGGGTGGAATTAGGAGAGAGCGGCTGGTGTATTTTGTCATTGCACTGTAGTGGAGAGAGAAGCCTGCTCTTTCCCCTTCCCTGGAACAAGCCCTATTTTGGCCCCACATCCCCATCTAACCTAACCAAGAGCTTGTAACCCAACAGCGGGGTTTGTCACAAGTCTTATCTACATCTATGCAGTCCAGGATTGAACCCAGGGCCTGTGCAGGCTCGGCAAGCACTCTAGCAATTGAGCCACATCCTCAGCCAGGATCCTCAAATATCAGCACCCGCCCCCAGCAGCCACTATCCTAGCAAAGGGCAGCCTACACGCCTCAACGCTCTGCTGCAATCTCCCACATCCCCACAGGCACCCTCCATGTCTCCTGCAGTCCTCCAGGTCTCTCTGCCCCAGAATCATTTCATCCTTAAGGGATCTCCTTAAGATCCAACATGCAAAGAACACAAGGCTACCCATCCACGGCTTGCCTCAGCCTCGTGGGTACTTTCTGAGTGGTTGGCAGTGGGGTGACCCAGGTCCAAGGGCTATTGCCCTTACCTCTCCTGTCTGTACCAACGTCCAGACTCCAGAATTTAATCTCTTTGCTCTTAGTCTATCACCACATTGCAGCCATTAGGGCAGTGGGCTCCTGGGCAGTGCCTCTGGTCCAGGAGATGCTGGACATGCAGGTTCTGATTGTAGGTTGTTTTTATTGTCTATCTTTCTGTGCGTGTACTTTGAGACAGTCTCAAGCTCACTTGTTAGCCGAGGATGACCCTGAAACATTGATCCTTCTGCCTCCACTTCTGAGTACTGGGATTACAGGAGTACACAACCACGCCAGGTTTATGTGCTGCTGTGGATTCACCTCAGGGCGTCACGCAAGCTAGGTGAACACTTGACCAACTGACATCTTCAGCCTCACTTTTTGTTGTTTTCCTAGTGTCTTGAGACTGGGCTAGCCTCGAAGTCGAGGCGATCCTCTTGCATCAGTGCTGGGATGACTGACAGACATGAGCACCCACGTTGCTGTTTGCGGGAATGTGGGGAAAGGATAGGAAGGGGACCGACAGGTTGGAGGGGAGCACGGGGCTGTGACAGGTAGAGGGCAACCAGAACAGACTCATCCCGGCAGCTGGTAGAAGCATTTAGGACGCCAGGGCCGGCAGGTTTCTGGGTGGGCGGGGCCTCGCGAAGCCCTCCCCGCGAGCACCGGGCGGGCGGGGCCTCGGGCAGCACCTCCCTCCCGCCGGCGCCGGGGCGGGCTGCTAGCGGCGGCGGAGATATGGCTGCGCTGGTGGAGCCGCTGGGTCTGGAGCGGGGTAAGCGCTCCGGGGGTCCAGCCTGTTTTCCAGGCCCAGTTGGGGACGCGGGCGGAGCCGGGGTGGGCGGGGCGCGGCCGGGTGGTCCGCGGGCATGGGAGGGTCCG
>NW_008348313.1:1208066-1233189 GCF_000622305.1 Nannospalax galili
CCCCGCAGACGTGTCTCGGGCGGTGGAGCTCCTGGAGCGGCTGCAGCGCAGCGGGGAGCTGCCCCCGCAGAAACTGCAGGCGCTGCAGCGGGTCCTGCAGAGCCGCTTCTGCTCCGCCATCCGCGAGGTGAGCCGGGCTGCAGGGGAGTCGATTCCACGGGCTCCGCGGTCCCCCACGCCTGCGTCCGGGGCAGCAGACCTTCCTGATGTTCGGTCCCCGCCCAGGTGTATGAGCAGCTCTATGACACGCTGGACATCACCGGCAGCGCAGAGGTGCGGGCTCACGCCACCGCCAAGGTAAGCGCGTCTGCGCAGCGTCCTCCCCAGGTCTTCCTGGCCCCTCCAGGCTTGCTGCATCTAGATTACCCTTGGAGGACTTACTTATAATGCCCTTTAAATAACTTTAACGCACATGAGTTGACACTCATGTTAGCACGCTTGGAAACCGGCCTCACATGGCTGCTTGGAAGATGACCCACGTTGAGAAACACGGACGTCTATCCAAACTGCAGTGCCTGCTCCTGTTGTTGTCTGCAGACTCTCAACTGCGCCACCCCCCCCACTCGCGCGCCTAGTTTCCATCTTTCCATCTGTGTAAAAACAAGATTGGCAGGTGCAAAGTAGTCAACACACACACACCTTTGCACATCAGAAACAGTGTGCAAATGCACTAAAGGGCCCCACAGTCACCACAGGGTGTCCTGTTCAGCTGTGGCAGGATTCCCTTGCTTGAACTTTGTGGCTTACCCTGGCCCAGTTCCTTCACCCTATCTGCTGTGCCCCTACCCTAGAGAGGGTACCTCACCTACAGACACCTTCTCTTTCCCAGGCCACAGTTGCTGCCTTCACAGCCAGTGAGGGCCATGCACATCCCAGGGTCGTGGAGCTGCCGAAGACAGATGAGGGCTTGGGCTTCAACATAATGGGCGGCAAGGAACAGAACTCACCCATCTATATCTCTCGGGTCATCCCTGGAGGTGTGGCTGATCGCCATGGTGGCCTCAAGCGTGGGGACCAGCTGCTGTCTGTGAATGGTGTGGTGAGTGGGGAGAAGGACAGGGTCTGTAGGGTAGCCTGGGCTGGTCACATTTTTTCAACAAAAGGGAGCACAGCCTTTGTGGCCAGCCCTGGCACTGCTACAGACCTTGAGAGAAGCTGCCCATGGTCCCAACTCTTAAGGACTCCAGACAGTCCAGATCAGAACCAGTCCAGTGTAGAAGAGGGAAGTTTTTGCAAAAGGAGAAACATTTGAATTGGGTGTTGAAGGATGAGTAATTCTCCAGGCTAAGAGGGGCAGGGTGGTCCTGGTTGAGAGCAGGGCAAGGCTGTAACTCTGCACTCCCCTGAGGTAAGAAGAAACTTTGGGTGTGAGGTAAGAAGAAACTTTGGGTGTGATGGAAGTCTGGGCCACACAGCTTTCTGAGGCTCCTGTGGTTTAGAACCCACTGCTGAGGAGGTGGTTTGGCGAAGGCAGGGATGACTGGAGTAAAGAAGAGTAATAGGTGTAGACAGTAGACAGACCTCTCCTGGACGGAGGGGGATGGGATAAGAAGCGAGCAACCCTGGTTCATTGACTTGGGACTCTGAGCTATCCTGACATGGCAGGTTCTAGCAGGGGATGCTGAGCCCAAAGTCGGTGACCCACGAAGAGGACTCAGCCTAGCGTCAGACTCACTAGGGCTTGGTCCCATGTCCCGGTGGGGTGGGTTTGGGCAATGTGGCCTGGGCCAGAGGTCTGTGTGAGGCCTGCCCCACAGAGTGTAGAGGGCGAGCACCACGAGAAGGCGGTGGAGCTGCTGAAGGCGGCCCAGGGCTCCGTGAAGCTGGTGGTGCGCTATACCCCTCGGGTGCTGGAGGAGATGGAAGCCCGTTTTGAGAAGATGCGCTCTGCCCGCCGGCGCCAGCAGCATCATAGCTACTCGTGAGCCTCCCGGCACCACCCTCGCCCCATGCTGCCTACCCCCACCCTCAGACTCCCAGACTAGGCCAGTGATGCAAGCGGCCTACTGCCTTCCTCAGCCCTGGCTCTTCACCTGGCGCATCCTGACACTCGACCTCTGCCTGCCATGGTGGCCAAGGCCTCTGGGACCCTCTGGCTCCCTACCCCAACCCTGAAATCCTTGCACCTGGTCTGGATCCTTGCCTCTAGAACCTCAGTCCTGCCCCCCCTGAATTTAGACTCCCCCCTCCTCTCATCACCTTGCAGGTCCTTGGAATCTCGAGGCTGAAATCACAGACCAGGACGCTCCTCCCCCTTCCCTGTACAGTATTTATTGTCACAGTCTCGTTATTTAAAAACCTTTGACCCTCACTGAGTGTCCGTGTGTCTGTCGCGAATCCTGGGGTGCAGTGTCTGCGGGCGTGGGGTGAGGGTGGGGCTGAGCTTAAGTCCAAACTCTCTCCAGCTTGGTTATGTGATGCACAACGCTTCCGGTGTCTGAAGGCCAAGGCAGGCCGGCTCCCCAGACACGCCTCCGAGGGCAGAGGGCTGGCCCGGGGCGGCGTCCGAGTGCCGGGGTGTAGAGCTGGAGACAGACAACCCTCCAGAAACGCGGTCGGAGCCAGAGCGCGGCCTCGGTGGGCGGGGCGGAGCGAACCATGGCGCGGGGTCCGCCGGGGGAGCCCTGCGCGCCGCGCCACCGTCGGCGTGGGAGTCCGGGGTGGCGCGGCGCGTGCAGTTCCCCAGGCGGGCGCAGGAGTGCAGCCTACTAAGCCTTCGCTAGCCATCGGCCACTCGCCTCACCTCCCGGCTCCGGCACGTCCTTCCGGGAGCCGCCCTGGCCTTGAAAAGAAAAGAAATAAAAACCCCACTTTGCACCCGGGTCCCACCGCCCGCCCACCCCCGCGTCCCGTGCAACGCGCGCCACCGCGAGGACTCGGGGTTGCGACTCGCGCTCCTGGGGACGAGTTACTCGCTTTGGGTGACATCATCCCCTGCGGGGCTCCGCCCCCCGCCCCAGCCAACGCACGCCGCACGCCGATTGGTCGATGCGTATGGAGCCCCGCCCCCCCGCTCTCCACCCGCGCTGCCCCTCCCCGCCTGTGCGGGGGCGGGGCCTGGTCGCCGGCCGGCACGGACGCCAACTCCCATTGGCCACGCGGCGCCGTCTGTCAGTCTCCTGTTAAAGGGGCCACAACCGCCGGGGAGCTGTTGGGGGAGGGGGAGGGAGGAGGAATTTTTTTGGGGGGGGAGAGGAGGTGGGATTTCTTGGGGGGGGCGCTGGTGGGCACCCCTGGATCTGGCGACTGAGGCCTCACGGGGTGAGGCTGGACGGTGACAGGGGCAGGGGGCTATTTTAAGGGGGTAAGAAGGCTGTTGAGCCCGTGAGGGGGAGGGGGTCCCTAGCGCCGGAGCCGGAGCGAGAGACGCTGAGCCCGCGCGCGCGGCGGAGACAGGGCTCCAAAGCTCCAGATCCGGGCCCGGGCCGCCTCCAGGGGCCCCGCCCGGTGCCCCCACCCCACCCCGCCTGTCCCTCCTGCAGCTCCTCTCGCAGCCGCCGTGGACCAGGTAGGTAAGAGGCCGGCCCAGCCTGCCCGGCAGCGCCCACCGTGGGGACCCCGGGGCGAACCTTCCTCCCGGAGACCCTGCGTGCCCATCTTCATCCTGGGGGACCCCAGAGTCCCCATGGCACAGGCTAGCCCGGGGAACCCAGGCTTGTCCCTTCCCCGAGCTCAGAGTCCCCAGCCGAACCCTGGAATCCCAGGCGCACTGCCTCCTTGCACCTCCTCCAGGGCCCAGGCTGGCTCAGCTCAGCCCAGAGGACCCCTCTGAGCCTAAATCGCTCAGCCCAGGGGATCCCTCTGAGCCTAGAACCCTCGGCCCAGTCCTAGGAGCTCCTGACACTGGGCACTGCTATGGGACTCGCCCCCAAGGCGTCCGCAGTGGTCCCCCATTCGCGTCCCCAGCTTCTGGTTGTAACAGCCGGTGGCGTCCTCGGTCCAGGCCCTGGACAGAGGCCCGCGCCGGAGCTGTCCATGGTCAGCGCTCTCGGTTGCCTCGCCTCCCCCACCTCCTGCCACCGCCTCCAGGGAGGGGGCGCAGGCGGCGCGGGGATACCCCCGCCGCGCCGTTGACCCGGGGATCCCCGGGCCCTCCCCAAGCTGGGCCTCTCGGTTCCCCTGGCTGGCCAGTGTTCTCAGGCCCCAACCCCAGGCACCCTAGCTTTCTCGGACTCTAGCCGCTTTTTGGAGAGTCCGGGTTTTAAATGTGCTTGTCCTGGCCACCTTAGGGACGTTGGCACACAGCCTCCGGCTCCCACTGGGTTCTGTAAGGCTATTGGTGCCCATGCACCTGCTAGCCCCAACTGATCATCACCCTGCTCAGCACCTGGGGAATCCAGTTTCTCAACCTTTTCCTAGGTCCCCCTCCACTTAGCACCTAGTTTAACAGCCTCTGCACACCTCAGACAAATATACCTAGCCTTCTGGTACCCCAGCACCTGCTCCCTTAAGGACCCAGACGCCATGACTCCTTTAAAGATATCCAGAATGCAATTCCTCAGCTTCTGTCTTCCTTCCTCCTTGGACACCTAGATGCTGGTCCCCAGTCCCTACCCCCTCTAACCCTCCCCCCACCACATACACACTCAGGGACCCAGGAGCTCAGACTGCATCATCTGCCCTATTGTAGGCTACCTGCCCAACCCTCCCTCTAAGCTTCTAACACCCTGTACTTCACCCCACAAGGATTCAAAATCCAGGTCCTTTGCTCTGCACACTTCCATCCTCAGCTCCATCTTCATGGCCTCATGAGCCTACAACCTCACATCTCCCATAGCCTTCAACTGAGACCTCACTTGCATATCCACTCAGGTGCCAGGCTTCCAGAGTCCCCCTCCCCCTAAAAGCTGGTTGGCTTGAGATGTTTCCAGCACCACACTACCTCCAGAGACCCATAGTGAGATGTCCCAAACTCCCCACCGAACAGCCATCCCTTCCTCCAGGTGTGATGTGTGGTCACAGTTCACAGGAACCTACCAGCCACCTTCTGTATTTCTATCCTTGGTCCTTTCCTTGGAAGTTCTAGAACATTTCCAGCTGATGCATCTTTTCCATCTTCACCGATGGGTGATTTACATTCTAGACCAGCTGCTAAACCCTAGGAAAGTCTTTTCCTATTTGCTTCCTACCCCTTCCTCACAAGCTCTGTCGCTCGGGCTAGCTTAGAACTCACTTTTGTCTTTTCAAATATCTAGGTAATGTCCCTAAGCCAATTTATGGTTTTAAATTGTCTTAGACATGCTCCAAGTTTCTAGCAACTAAAGCTTGGGTGGGGGGTGGGGCATAGCTTCAAAGGTAGAGCACTTTTCTGGCATACACCAAGTCCTGGGTCTGATCCCCAATGCTGCAACCATTTTCCCCCAACAAGTCTTTACCAATTTCTGCTAAATTTTCATTTTGGATGTGTTCTACATTCTGGCCATGTCTACTATTGTTCTAGATTTATTTCTGTTCCTGGAGACATTCTAACTTGCAGAATATGTTGTTTTCATTGAAGTGGTCTAATGGTCCTTCACCTGGTGATGTGACTTCTAGAGTGTACTGTCTTAAATCTGCAGGATCCAAAGCAATGCTGCACATCACATGTTTCTGCATCTGGGTCTAGGTCCTGCTCCTCTTCCTTCCTAGTGTTGTTTTTTCTCTTCCTCACTGTGGCCTCAGCCTTAGTGTCAGACTTGTTTCCCTTTTGTTCCCCCGGTGGATCGGTGGATCGTAGGCTTCCTTGGCCATCTGGTACTTTGGCATTCTAAGTATGTTCTAGACTATCTTCTAGTATCTTCAGCCTCAAAATGTTCTCATTTCTAGAACACCTCCTCCTCTGCTGGTTAGAGAATCTCCCTCTCATTACATTTAATTTTCTGACATTTATTTGTTTATTTACTGTGTGAATGGGGGGGCATTCACAACACAGTGAGAGTGTGGAGGTCAGAGGACAGGTCTTGGGAGTTGATTCTCCTTCTACTATGTGGGTTCCAGGGATTGAATTCAGGTGGTCATAGCAAGTGCCTTTACCTGCTGAAGCTAATAGGCCATCTCACTGGCACTATTGCATTTTTATTGTGTGCATATGTGTGTGTATGCATACATGCATGTGGGGCACATATATGCTACAGTCGGAGGACAACTTGTAGGAGTTCTCTCCTTGGGAATCAAACTCAGGTTCTTGGACTTGGTGGCAGGTGCTCTTACCTCTTGAGCTATCTCATTGGCTGTGTGTGTGTGTGTGTGTGTGTGTGTGTGTGTGTGTGTTCAGAACAGAATCTCATTAGGTTGGTTTTGAACTTGTAATCTTCCTGCCTCAGCCTCCTGAGTACTAGGATCAGTTGTGGGCCACCAGGCCTAGTCAATGCCTTCATGCTGAACAGGCTGAGTTCTAGAGTCTGTCTTCCGACCAGATCTCTTTTTTGATTGTGGTAGGGATGACCCTCTGGTGTCATTTTTGCTCTCCTCTGTGTTTGGAGCTCGGGATGGCCCAGACACCTGTTTATCAGGTGGCTTTGCACCGGTTCTAGATCCTCTAGATCTCAGTTGTAGCATTTACCTTGCAACATCAGCTCTTACCCTCCGGTGCATGCCCACTGCCTAAGCTCTTGTCTTATCTGCGTTTTCTGGTGTCTTTGTGACACTGGCTGTCCGTTCTCTTTCTTGGTGAATAGGAGGGTCTACAGCAGCTTACATCACCAGGGTCGTGTCTTCTGAGCAGTTTATGAATTTGAGCCACTATGCTGGGATCTGGCTTGAGGCCTTCTCTTTCATAAAGGCTTTCCTGAATTTAGTTTCTGGGAAGTCTAGATTCTCAGGGCTGCCACTTAAAGACCAAAGGAATCCAGGCACCCAACTGCCTCCTCTCTGGCATCTCAGAGCCCCCTCGGCTTCCTTCTACCCTTTTGGGAACTCAAGGACCCAGTTCTCAGCTTTGGTCACCATCTTCATTTGGGTGGGGTTGGGAAGTATCCAATCTCAAACCGGTTAGGTCGCTGCATGGTTAGGGGGAAGGAAAGGAGCGAAAGTCCTGCTGCTTTCGGCTGGGCCAGCCGGACCTGTCAGACCTGAAGAGCCCCAGGGAGCAGCTCAGAGGGCCTCTCTCCAACCCAGCCCAGCCTCTGGCCCCAGGCCCCAAGTCCCGCCCCTTCCTCCTCCCACACTCTAGGTTAACGCCCCGTGAGGGCGGGGCTGGAGACAGTCTTGGACCCTGGAGGATCCTGGAGGAGAGTTGGTGGAGCAGGGGTGGAAGTATGCAAAGGTTGGGACTTCTGGGTCTTGCTGCATACAAGAACCATTCAGAGTAAAGGGAAAAGAAAGTTGGAGGGTCAGAGTCCCAGACCTAGGGGGAAACAGGGACTGGGGTGAGGGGCAGACTCCTGTGATCCGAGGCAGATGACCCAAGCCTGGCTTTGTGTTGTTTAATATTTCATTTATTATTTTTATTTTATGTGTATGCATGTATTGCCTGCATGTGTGTAAGTGCACCCGTATCGTGCAATGCCCTTGGAATCAGAAGAGGGCGTCCAATCCCCTGGAACTGGAGTTAGGGATGGTTGTTAGCCACCAAATGGGTGCTGAGAATTGAACCTGGGTCTCTGCAAGAGCAGCCAGTGCTCCTAACCGCTGAGCCATCTCTCCAGCCCTGTGCTGTGTCTTTTTGTTTGGTTTTATTTTGTTTTTTTTTTTCCAGACAGCCCAGACTGGCCTGGCATTCCCTGTGTAGCTGAAAGGTGCTTTTGAGCTCCTGATCCTTCCGTTTTCACCCGAGTGCTGGGATTACGGGCATGCATCATCACGCCTGGCTTAAATATATGAATGTTATTTTTGTTTTTGTGCTATGAGGGGTCCAACCCAGGGCTTCCTTCATGCCAGGCAAGCTCTGTACCAACTGAGTCAAACTCCAGCCCTCCTGCTACGCTTTTTGTTTTAATCCTTTCAACGGAGTGTGGATCTTTAGTTTTTATTTTATATGTATGAGTGTATTGCCTGTATGTGTGTAAGTGCACCCGTGTCTTGGATTATCCGTGGAGGTCAGAGGAGGGTGTCAGATCCCCTGGAACTGGAGTTTTGGACCGTTGTTAGCTGCCATGTGGGTGCTGGGAATTGAACCCTGGTGCTCTGCAAGAACAGTCAGTGCTCTTAACCGCTGAGCCAGCTCTCCAGCCCCAAATCTTTAGGTTTTAGAAGAGGGCCCGAATATTTTGTCTTAGACAAATGGAGGAGCACATTACTCAGGAAAATCAAGTTCTAGCAACTGAATTCAGTCTGAAGTTCCATGGCTTCTTTCAAGGCGTGATTCTCCCTTGTGCCTCAGTTTCCCCATCTATGGAGTGAGTTGAGGATTCAAAGCAGAGCCACAATAAATAGAGGCTAAATTTTCCACACTCAACCAGTGCCTGGTCCCCGATCTTTAGTCAGTTCCTCTAAGTGGCCAGGCTTTGGTTTGCGGCAGGTGCACGGTGGAGTCTAGCCTCAGTTTCCCTAAGTGCTCTTACCCAGGGAGCCGGGGCTGTTCACCTGAGAGCAATGGATTTCATGTCATCCCGTGCCATGATTACAAAGGGTAGGCCTCAGTTTACCACCCTTGGCGACCGGAACTTGGGTTCCCTGTCAGAGTGCTCCTGTGTGGCTGTGCCTCAGTTTCCCCGTGTCATGGTCAGAGTGGCTAAACCTCAGTTGCCTGTGCAGCGCCCGGATGGGGCCCCAGAGTACATCCCTCCGTTCCCCGCCTGAGCCCTGACCAGGCCCGTCCGCCTCCTCCCCGCACCCGCAGGCCGGCGCCGCCGCCATGATGTGCGAGGTGATGCCCACCATCAGCGAGGATGGCCGGCGGGGCTCGGCGCTGGGCCCGGACGAGGCGGGCGGCGAGCTGGAGCGCCTCATGGTCACGATGCTCACTGAACGCGAGCGCCTGCTGGAGACTCTGCGCGAGGCGCAGGACGGGCTGGCGACGGCGCAGCTAAGGCTGCGCGAGCTGGGCCACGAGAAGGACTCGCTGCAGCGGCAGCTCAGCATCGCGCTGCCCCAGGTCTGGGCGGGGCCTGCTGGAGGCGGGGTCTGAAGGGGGCGGGGCCTGCGAGCGATGGGGCGGGGACTGGGGGCGGGCCTGCCATTGGTAGGCGGGCCTTACCGGCGAGAGGGCGGGGCCTAGACAGGAAGGGTCAAGTCTGCTTAGGAGGAGAAGCGAGACCTGGAAAGGGGGAGGGGCGGGGCCTGGCTTAACTAAGGGGGACGGAAGAATGTGCCTGGCTTAACCAAGGATAGGCTGGTCTTCAGTAACAGAAGGGACAAGACAGCCTGGAGGGGCTTGAATAGCAAGAGGAAGGGTGGAGGTAGCCTGAGAGTCAGTAGGAGGCGGGGCCTGTCAGGGGCGGGGTTTGGAGACCCTGGGGCGGGGCTTATCCTGGTTAGGCGTGGCCTAGCCGGGAAGGGCGGAGCCTGCAAATTCTTGGACCAGGAGGGAAATCGGGACAGAATTGATCCAGCCTTTCTGATTCTGCCCACACCTGGACAGGAGTTTGCAGCTCTAACAAAGGAGCTTAACTTGTGTCGGGAGCAGCTGTTGGAAAGGGAGGAAGAGATCGCAGAACTGAAGGCAGAGCGGAACAACACCCGGGTGAGGGCTCTATGGGGGCGGAGCCTAGGTGGATGAGGGGGCACTGCGTGGTGCAGGCTGCCCCAGCTTTTCCCTGCACCTAGCTCTTCCGACTCCTCTTCCTCCTTCACACTTTCTGACCGGTCTTTCTGTGCTTCTCATCTTTCTCCCTGACCTTCCTCTTCTCCTGCACCATGCCATTATTTATTTATTTTATACTTTATTATTTTTATTTATGTGTATGCATGTATTGCCTGCACGTACGTAAGTGCACCCGTGTAGTGCAATGCCTACGGAGGTCAGAAGAGGGCATCGGATCCCCTGGAACTGGAGTTAAGAATGGTTGTTAGTCGCCATGTGGGTGTTGGGAATTGAACCCAGGTTCTCTACAAGAGCAGTGAGTGCTCTTAACGGCTGGGGCCTTCTCTCCAGCTCCTTATTTATTTATTTTTGAGATAGGGTTTCACTATGTGGCTCGGGTTGGCCTGGAACTCTGGCTCCGGAATCAAGGGTGTGTGCCACCTCACGGGGCCACCATGCCTCTGCTGATCCTCTCTCTTTCCTGATCTGTCTCTCGCTGTGCCCCTCTGCTTGGTTCTAACCCCTCTTTCTTGTGACCTCCCTACCTGTCTCCCGCTTCCCCTACCCTGCCTTTGCTTCTCCTTGATTCCATGTCCTGTCCTTTCAGCTCCTTTTAGAACACCTGGAGTGCCTGGTGTCCAGGCATGAGCGCTCTCTGCGCATGACGGTGGTAAAGCGCCAGGCCCAGTCCCCAGGCGGGGTCTCCTCTGAGGTGGAGGTGCTCAAGGCTCTGAAATCCCTTTTTGAGCACCACAAGGCCCTGGATGAGAAGGTAGGGGTTTTGGAAGAACAGGAATAGAGACATATGGTTGACCAGTCGTACTTAGTGGGAGAGAGGAGCTGGCTGGGATTGGGTAAGGGTATCCCTGGTGGGAAACAGCGTTACTGTGATTGGCACAGGAACTGATCATAAAAAAATGAACTACAGTGGTAGGTACCAGTGGGAGAGGTTGCCTGATACCTGGTTGGAGCCTCACCTTCGTTATACAGGCTTTGAACCTGTTCCAGGAGTGTACTGGGCCGCAGTCACCTGACTCAGATTGGCTCTGAACTCTGTAGCCTAGGCAGGGCTTGCACGCAGGCCTCTGCCTCAGGCTCCCGAACAGCTGATATGGCAGACTTGCACTACCAGGCCTTACAAGAGTCTGGACTTGTCTACTCCCCTCTCACTCTCCTCCCCAGGTCAGGGAAAGGCTTCGGATGGCACTGGAGAGAGTGGCCGTACTGGAGGAGGAGCTGGAGCTGAGCAACCAGGAGGTAGGGGTGTGGCTAAGAAGGGGGTGAGTGGTGCCTTGATGCGGGGACTAAGGGACTGACTGAAAGGGTTCTATACAAAGACAGCCAATGGAGTTGGATCAGAAGAAGAAATCAACAGGGCTCCCAAGGAGGAACTCATGGTACTGTTTTGTTTTTGACTCTTCCAGACTCTGAACCTTCGAGACCAGTTGTCTAGAAGGCGGTCGGGGCTGGAGGAGCCGGGCAAGGATGGGGATGGACAGGTGAGAGGTGCAAGACCTTCCCTGTGACCTCTATTGAACTCCTGTATATTTGTTTATTGTATTGGGGATGGAATCCAGGGCCTCTTGCATGTTAGGCAAGTGCTCTACTGTGAGCCACACCCCGGCCCCTCACTGGAGGATTCTAGGCAGGGGGGTCTACCACCGAGCCACACCCAAGCCCCTCACTGGGGGAGTTTAGGCAGGGGCTCTACCACTGAGCTACATCTCTTTAAAAATTTTTTTTATTCATTATTTTTATGTGTATGAGTGTATTGCCTGTATGTGTGTAAGGCATACATGTTGTGCAATGCCTGCAGAGGTCAGAAGAGGGCATTGGATCCCCTGGAACTGGAGTTATGGACATTTGTTAGCCATCATGTGGGTGGTAGGAATCCAGCCCAGGTCCTCTGAAAGAACAGCCAGTGCTCTTAACTGCTGAGCCATCTTTCCAGCCCCCATTTTATTTATTTTTAAAGAGCTTTTATAGGTAGGGCATGGTGGTGCATACCTTTAATCCCAGGATTTGGGAGGCAGAGGCAAACAGATCTCTGTGGGTTCAACACCAGCATGGGCTACAGAGTAAGTTTCAAACCAGTGAGTTCCAGTGTGGGTCCTGGAGATTGAACTTGGGTCATCAGGCTTGGTGCAAGCACCCTTACCCACTAAGCCATCTGACTGGTCCCTGCTGGTCATAATAAAAAAATATTTTATTTATTTATTTATTTATTTATTTATTTAATTTATTTATTTATTTGTCTTTTTGAGACAGGGTCTCCCTGTAGCCCCAGCTGACCTGGAACTCACTATGTAGACCAGGCTGGCCTCAAACTCACAAAGATCCGCCTGCCTCTGCCTCCTGAGTGCTGGGATTAAAGGCAGGTGTTACCATGCCTGGCTTATTTTTATTTTATGTGTGAGTGTTTTGCTTGCATGTATGTCAGTGCACTCACGTTCTGCAATTCCCTGAAGAGGTCAGAACATCGTGTTCGGATCTTATAGAACTGGAATTACAGATTGTTGTTAGCCACCATGTGGGTGCTGGGAATCAAACCTGGGTCCTCTGGAAGAATAGCAAGTGTTCTTAACCTCTGAGCCATCTCTCCCAACCCAGAACCCCTAAGATTCTTTTTTTAAAAAATATTTTATTTATTATTTTATTTTATGTTTATAAGTGTATTGCCTGCATGTATGTAAGTGCACCCGTAGCTGCCATGTGTGTTCTGGGAATCGAACCTGGGTCCTCTGCAAGAGCAGTCAGTGCTCTTAACCTCTGAGCCATCTCTCCAGCCCCAAACCCCTAAGATTCTTATTGCCATTTTCTAACTTCTGTGACCCTCACTGACTGGCCCTTGTTGATTCTGAGCTACATGATCCTTACTGAACTTTGATACCCCATCATCACCTGGGCTCATCAATCCAGACCCACTCTGGGTTCTGTGCCTTCCCCTCTCTCTTTCCAGACCCTTGCCAATGGCCTGGGTCCTGTTGGAGAGTCCAGCCGGCGCACAGCAGAGCTGGAGGAAGCCCTAGAGCGGCAGCGTGCGGAGGTGTGCCAGCTGCGGGAGCGCCTGGCGGTGCTGTGCCGTCAGATGAGCCAGCTGGAGGAGGAGCTGGGCACTGCTCACCGCGAGCTGGGTAAGGCCGAGGAAGCTAACTCCAAGCTGCAGCGAGACCTCAAGGAGGTGAGGCGGGAGTCCCTGGAGGGCTGCCCTCGGTCCCTCTCCCAGCCTTCTCCCAGCCCCTTGTTAAGAATAGCTGAGTTCACAAATGGTGGGCCCTGGACTCAGTCCCTAACCTGTGTGGATTCTCTCTCTCTTCTCTGGGCTTTAGTTTTCTCACCTGTAAAGTAGGGCTGATCTGAGTGTTTGCTAGTGGCAGAGTAGCCCTCACACCTAGTTAGTGTGTTACCATGGTGACATTCTTTGGGTGTCTAAATTGAACCTTTTTTTTTTTTTTTTCGTGTGGGGCTGGGGATACAAGTCAGGGCTTTCAACCTTAGGCTCATGTTATATCTGCCACTGAGCCACACCCAGCCCCTCACTGGGGGATTCTAGGGATGAAGAGACCTGGCCTCTACCACTGAGCCACATCCCAGTCCCTCACTGGGGGATTCTAGGTAGGGGCTCCACCACTGAACCTCACCCCAGCCCCTCACTGGGGGATCCTAGGCAGGGGCTCTACCACTGAGCCACACCCCAGCCCCTCACTGGGGGAGTCTAGGCAGGGGCTCCACCACTGAGCCACACCCCAGCCCCTCACTGGGGGAGTCTAGGCAGGCGCTCTAATAATGAAGTATGTCCCTAGCCTTCTTTTTACTTTGTATTTTGAGACAGGATAGGTTGCCCAGTCTGGCCTTGAACTCACTCTGTAAACCAGGCTGGTTTAAACTTTTGATCCTCCTGACTCAGCCTCCTGAGCAGCTGGGGATGACAGGACTGCACTACCAGGCACTGCTGGCCTGAATTCTTGAACATCCTGAATGAGAACTAGAATGAGCTTTCTCTTTCTCACTGGCCTAGCAGGCTGCAGGGGCTGTTGGCCCCACACAAGACTTCCCAGGCAGGTCTGTCTCCCACCAGACCCTGGAGCATCCCTTATGGGATTCTAAGCTTGTGGCTGCTTACTCAGAGTTGGGGGGTCAGGGGTGCTTCCTCCTAGATAGATGGGAACTTTGCCTTCACAACACCAGGGCAGGTACTCTGTGATTCAAACTATGCAGACCTGCATCTGGAGAGGAGACTTCATAGGTCTTTGGTTTTTTGTTTGTTTGCCTTCATTTTTGTCTATTGAGGCCAGGTCTCTCCATGTATCCCAGGCTGGCCTTGAACTTGGCTGGCCTCCAACTCGAAGTCCAACTGTCTCAGCCTCCCACGTGCTGGGGATTACAGGCACTTAACAACACTGTGCTCTGACCCTTCCATCTTCTTTTGGGGATCGTCGAAGCCAGAATGTCTTAAAAGCTGTGACCTGCAGTGGGGCAAGGTCATCCATTTCCCGGAACTCCCTCAGTGCCTTGCCTAGGGTTCTCAGTCGGTTCTGGGAGCTGCGGTCCACGCACCCCTTGGTCCTCTGCAGGCCCTGGCACAGCGGGAGGATATGGAAGAACGCATCACTACGCTGGAGAAGCGCTATCTGAGTGCCCAGCGCGAAGCCACGTCACTGCACGACGCCAACGACAAGCTGGAGAACGAGTTGGCCAGCAAAGAGTCATTGTACCGGCAGGTGGGGGCCCGCCCAGCGGGGGCGAGGGGAGGGTGCTAAAGCCGGGGTACTGAGGCGCTGGCTCTGCTGTCTCCCACTCAGAGCGAAGAGAAGAGCCGGCAGCTGGCCGAGTGGCTGGACGACGCCAAGCAGAAGCTGCAGCAGACGCTGCAGAAGGCGGAGACCTTACCCGAGATAGAGGCTCAGTTGGCGCAGCGCGTGGCGGCACTAAACAAGGCAAGGGCCAGGCGAGGGGCGGGGAGGAAGGGCCGTGGGGAGGAGGAGCCGTGGGGAGGAGGGGCCCACAGGAGGAGGGGCCCACAGGAGGAGGGGCCCACAGGAGGAGGGGCCATAGAGAGGCAGGTCCAGAAGAGACTGGGAGGTGGGGCCACGGGGAGGAAGGGTCGTGAGGAGGAGGGGTCACGGGGAGGAGGGGTCATGGGGAGGTGTGGCCATGGGGAGGAGGGGTCAAAGGGAGGTGTGGCCACGGGGAGGAGGGGCCATGGAGAGTCAGGGTCAGTGGGAGGCTGGGCCATGAGAGGAAGGGTCATGGGGAGGAGAGGCTACATGGAGGAGGGGTCATGAGGAGGCGGGACCAGGAGCCTGCCTGGATCCCAGCAGTGTCCAGACTGAATGGATTCGGTTCACTAGGCTGAGGAACGCCATGGGAACTTCGAGGAGCGGCTTCGGCAGCTGGAGGCGCAGCTGGAGGAGAAGAACCAGGAGCTACAGCGGGTGAGAGGCAGGAGGACTGTGGAGAGGATGGTGCTCCGAGGTGGGGGAGGGGCTTAGATGAGGGGCGGGACTTAGCTGGAGGAGGGCGTGGCTTGTGGAGGACTTCTAGGGATAAGGTGGGGCTTAGGTGAGGGGCGGGGCTTAGATGAAGGCGGGGCTTCTATAGCTTAGATAAAGGGGCAGTGTGGACACCTGCAGAGATGTCTTGGGACAAGGCGGGGCTTCGCTGAGGGATGACAGGAGGCAGGGCTGAGCTGAGGAGGGGCCTGGCTTGGAGGAGGGTGGTGCTCTGGGCAGGACCCCTGTACCACCCTACCCTGCTTCCCTCGTGCAGGCTCGGCAGCGGGAGAAGATGAACGACGACCACAACAAGCGCCTGTCAGAGACGGTGGACAAGCTGCTGAGCGAGTCCAACGAGCGGCTACAGCTCCACCTCAAAGAACGCATGGGGGCTCTGGAGGAGAAGGTGCTTCCCAGCCCTGATCGCCAGCAACCAGGGGTGCCTTCAGCTGCAGACCCACGGCCTACATCCCCCTAGATCCACAGACCCAAGGCCTACATCCCCCTAGATCCACAGACCCAGGGCCTACATCTGCCTACTTCTGCAGACCCACGGCCTACATCCCCCTAGATCCGCAGACCCATGGCCTACATCCCCCCAGCTCTGCAGACCCAGGGCCTACATCCTTCTAGATCTGCAGATCCACAGCCTACATCCCCCTAGATCCGCAGACCCAGGGCTTACATCCCCCTAGATCTACAGACCTAGGGCCTACATCTCCCCAGATCTGTCACCTGAGACCCCCCCCAAACATGGACACCCCAAATTCCACTCTGCTGTGTGACTGAAGGCACTTCTTGCTTCCCTGGAAGCAAGAGCTGAATCATACCAGGCCACACCCCTCTGGCCACACCCCCTTTGGACGCTCCCATCTCACCCTTGTCTCCACAGAACTCGCTGAGCGAGGAGATTGCGAACATGAAGAAACTTCAAGATGAGCTGCTGCTGAACAAGGTGAGGGCTGTGGACTCAAGGGGGAACTACTGAGGGGTCTGCTCCTCACAGCAGCAGATGCTCACCTGACACTTCCACCTCCTCCCTGCAGGAGCAGCTCTTAGCTGAGATGGAGCGGATGCAGATGGAGATTGATCAGTTGCGGGGGAGGCCTCCATCCTCCTATTCCAGGTGACAGGAAAAAAGATTATCTGATAATACATTTATACAATGTATCTTGATCATATGCGCCTCATCTTTCCCCTCTCACTGCCCCCAATGAAGCCCCTCCCCACCCCATGTCTTCTTTTTGGGGGCTGGGAACTCACTGTGTAGACCAGGCTGGCCTTGAACTCACAGAGATCCACCTGCCTCTGTCTCCCAAATGCTGGGATTAAAGGCATGTGCTACCATGCCTGGCTCATCTCTTTTTAAAATAACCCACTGAATCTAGTTATTGCACCCTTGAGCCCAAGCAGGCCTGTGCCAGTGACCCCTGATGTCCATCCCTTCTTTTGACTTCTGGGTCCTTGACTATTCCTCTGCCCACAGGTCTCTCCCTGGCAGTGCCCTGGAGCTCCGTTACTCCCAGGCACCTACCTTACCTTCTGGTGCCCCCCTGGATCCTTATGGGGCTGGCAGTGGCCGGGCAGGCAAGAGAGGCCGCTGGTCAGGGGCCAAAGATGAGTCTTCCAAGGTCAGCAACCACTTCTGGGGCTGGATGGAACAGGGCTTGTGTGGGCAGTGGTGGGAAGGCCAGCTGGATCCATGGGGTTCAGGGAACAGGCTGGGATGATAAGAGGCCATCTCCCTGACTCTCTGTCTCCTCTCCCGACTTGTAACACTATCACCCGCACTTGCCTGTACAACTGTCTCATCTTCTCCTGCGACTGTCCTGCTGCCTGGTGAGCACTGGAGATGGGGGAAGAGAGGAGAGTCCCAGAGTGGTGTGGGTGAAGAACGGAAGTGGATTGGGTCCAGGAAAATGGGAATCAGACACGGTTGTGGAGAGCTTAGGGAGAGTTGGGGTTGTCATAAAGAAAGAGACCTGTCTGTGGTGGGGAGGTCGCTCATTCCGTAAAGTGTTGCCATGCAAGCAGGAGGGCCTGAGTTCAGATCCTCAGTACCCAGGTTAAAAGAAAAAAGACCGAAGCAGTGGTTGAGTCTATATCTCAATTCTGGGGAGACGAGGACAGGAGGATCCTTAGGGAATGCTGGTCAGCTGGCCCAATCAGTGAACTTCAGTCAGTGAGAGATGCTGCCACAAAATAAGGAAGGAGAGGTGCTTTAGGACAAGTCTGATAACTTGAGTTTGATCCCTTGGACCTGTGTGGTGGAAGGAGAGAACTAACTCCCAAAAGTTGTCGTCTGACCTCACATGTGCACCTTGCCACACGCATACCCACCTCCTTACACAAAATGAATTAGGGGCTGGAGAGATGGCTCAATGGTTAAGAGCACAGGCTGCTCTTGCAGAGGACCCAAGCTCAGTTCCTAGCATCCACATGGTTCCCTAATTTCCAGTTCCGGGGGATCTCATGCCCTCTTCTGACCTCCATGGGCATTGCATGACATGGGTGCATTTACACATGCAGGCAAAACACTCATACATATAAAATAATAAATAAAATATTTTTTTAAATTAATGTTTTTAAAAAAGGAAATTTAAAAAATTGGGGGCAGTGAATGAAGGCATGGACTGGCCTCTAGATGCACACACAAAGAAAAAGAAAGCCCGGCGTGGTGGTACACACCTTTAGTCCCAGCACTCTGGAGGCAGAGGCTGGCAGATCTCTGAGTTCAAGGCCAGCCTGGTCTACATAGCTACTTCCAGGCCATCTGGGGCTACAGGGAAACCTTGTCTCAAAAAGACAAAACAAAACAAAGCAAAAACCAAAAAAAAAGAAAAGAAAAAGATTTTATTTATTTACTTATGAGACACACTCAGTATGCAGACCTGGTTAGCCTGGGAACTTGCCACATAGACTAGGCTGGCCTCAAACTCACAGAGCTCCACCTACCTCTGCCTCTTTAGTACTAGGGTCAAAGGAATCCACCACCATGTCCAGCAAGGAAGAGACTTAAAAAAAAATTTTTTTGTTGTTTTTTTCTGTTTTTTGGTCTTTTTGAGACAGGGTCTCCCTGTAGCCCTAGCTGGCCTGGATTTGCTATGGAGACCAGGCTGGCCTTGAACTCACAGAGAACCAACCACCTACCTCTACCTCCCAAGTGCTGGGATTAAAGGCGTGCACCACCATGCCCAGCTGTTTTTGTTTTTTAAAAAAATATTTTATTTATTATTTTTATGTGTATGTGTGTATTGCCTGCATGTAGGTAAGTGCACCCGTGTCGTGCAATGCCCTTGGACGACAGAAGAGTCTGTCAGAAGAGGCTGTCGGATCCCCTGGAACTGGAGTTACAGACAGTTGTTAGCTGCCATGTGGGTGCTGAGATTCAAACCCAGGTCTTCTGCAAGAACAACCAGTGTTCTTATCTGTTGAGCCATCTCTCCAGCCCCTTGTTTCTATTTTTTAGATAGGGTCTCACTGTGTAGTCCTGGCTGGCTTTGAACTCACAGAGATCTGACTGTTTTCACCTCCCAAGTGCTGGGGTTAAAGTCGTGGGTCACCACATCTTCCCTTAAAAAAAAAATTATTTTTACTGTTAGTGTCAAGGCAGTGGGCATGCACGCCACAGCACACATGTGGCGGTCAGACAACTTTGACTTTATGGAGTCCGTTCCTTCTTTCCATTTTTTTTTTTTTTTTTTTTTTTTTTTTTTTTAAAAAAAAAAAAAAAAAAAAAAAAAAAAAGAGGACGATAAATCTTTCACTGTGATATATCAAAATTCCGCCTGCCTCTGCCTCCCAAGTGCTGGGATTACAGGCGTGCACCACTAGGCCCGGCCCTTCTTTCCACTTTTACATGGGATTCGGGGATTGAACTCAGGGCATCAAGTTTGTGCAACAAGCACTTTACCCACTGAGCCATCTCTCAGGCCCAAGAAGCGGGACCTATGAAGAGAAGGAACAGGGGATAGAACTCTACTGAAGTGCATGGGGAGGGTGGACCTGGGAAAAGCATCAGGACCTGGGGTTAGGGTTAGGAGGGCACACAAAGCCAGGCGCCAACCTCAGCCCCCACCCACAGGGACAGGAGTGGGAGCGTTCTGCTCCTGCAGGGTCCATCCCACCCCCATTCCCTGGTGAGCTGGATGGCTCAGATGAAGAGGAGGCTGAGGGGATGTTCGGGGCTGAGCTGCTGTCCCCCAGCGGGCAGGCCGACGTGCAGACGCTGGCCATCATGCTGCAGGAGCAGCTGGAAGCCATCAACAAGGAGATCAAGTGAGTCTCAACCCAGTGCCCACAACCCCTTGACTCCTGGGACACCCCCCACCCCAAATGACGGAGCCCAGCTATCTTCACACTGCCCTTGATGGATTCTTCCAGGGCAGTACTTGGTCCTGGGGTATACCCACAAGCCTCCCCTGTTAGCTACATCAGTATCCCTTTGCTAGCACCCACTGAGCAATCTCTCCAGTCCCATTCTACAGTGATTTCTTGAGCCCATCAGTATTTCTTGCCTCCCCTTGAACCTCTGAGGGCATTAGGAATTCACCAAGGGCTGGAAATATGACTCAATGGTTAAGAACAAATACTGCTCTTGATAAGGACTAAGTTCAATTCCCAGCACCCACATTGGGCAACTCAACTGCCTGACACCCAGCTTATATATTTATTTTTTTTTAAATATCTTACTCCGGGCGTGGTGGCGCATGCCTTTAATCCCAGCACTTGGGAGGCAGAAGCAGGCGGATTTTTGTGAGTTCGAGGCCAGCCTGGTCTACATAGTGAGTCACAGGATAGCTGGGGCTACAAGGAGACTGTGCTTCAAAAAGACCAAAAAAAAATATATATATATATATATATGTATATATATTTAAATTGATTTATTTTTATCTTATGTGGATGAGTGCTTTGCCAGCCTACAGAGGCCAGAAGAGGGCATCAGATCCTCTAGAACCAGAGTTACAGATGGTTATTAGCGCCATAGGGAAATTGGTCCTCTGCAGAAGCAGCAGCCGTTGCTTTTAACTGCTGAATCATTTTCCCCCAGCCCCATAAATGTCTTTGAAAAAAAAAAAGAGTCCAGGAACCAGACAGAGGATTCAGTGGTTAAGAGCACTAGCAGCTCTTGCAGAGGCCCCGGGTTTGATTCCCAGCACCCACATGGCAGCTAACAACCGACCATAACTCCAGTTCCAGGGGATCCGAAGCCCTCTTCTGACCTCCCTGACACCAGTGCACACACATACATGCAGGCAATCCATGTATACACATAAAATAAAAAATAATAGTAATAAAAAAGAGTCCACCAAACATTCTAAATTCACTTAACTATTTCTGAGTTACCCCACCCCGCACCCCAGGCCTCGAGGGATCTGCAGCTCCTCCTCCCCTCCGCCCTCCACCTAGTCTCCTGTCTCCCTCCCCAGGCTAATCCAGGAAGAGAAGGAGACAACAGAGCAGCGCGCGGAGGAGCTGGAGAGCCGGGTGTCCAGTTCTGGCCTGGACTCCCTGGGCCGCTACCGCAGCAGCTGCTCCCTGCCGCCCTCGCTCACCACCTCCACCCTCGCCAGCCCTTCCCCTCCCAGCTCGGGTCACTCCACACCTCGCCTGGCACCCCCCAGCCCTGCCCGGGAGGGCAGCGACAAGGCTGTGAGTGTTCCGAATTGCTCAACTTGGTGGGGGGAGGTCAGAGACAGGGCTTCCGACAAGCAGCTACCAGAACGCTTTACACAGTGGATTTCCGGAGCGTCCTTCTCTTTCCCTGAAAGTTCCCACTCCAAAGGTGAGTGTCACACTGGCACTCAGGAAGGAAACCAGGGCAGGAGAACTGCAGTGAGGCGACGCCGTTCAATGGGTTGTGGGATTTCGATCAGCGGCTGTGGTCCATTTTGATGGTTTTTTGTTGTTGTTGTTGTTGTTGTTTTTGGTCTTTTGAGACAAGGTCTCCCTGTAGCCCCTGCTGACCTGGAACTCACTATGTAGACCAGGCAGGCCTTGAATTCACAGACATCCGCCTGCCTCTGCCTCCAGAGTGCTGGGATCAAAGGCGTGTGCCACCATGCCTGGCCTCACTTTGAATTTTTAAAATTACATTACATTACATTTCATTCATTCATTCATTCATTCATTCATTCATTCATTTGTGTGTGTGTGCTTGTGGAGGACAGAGGACAACTTGTGGGAATCAGTTCTCACTTACCTTTTGGGTCCTGGAGATCAAACTCAGGTCACTAGGCTTGGCAGCAGATGCCTTTTACCCTCTGAGCCCTCTTACTGGCACCATTTTAATTTAATTGCACACATTAAATTTCTGCATACATTTTCTGTTTTGAGACAGGGCCGCTGTCAAACTCAGGAGGTCAAGTGATCCTCCTGCCTCAGCTTCCTGAGTATCCAGGACTACAGGCATGCACCACACACAGCTACAGAATCAAAATGTTCCTATGAGATGGCGGGTAAAGACACTTGCCACCAAGCCTGACAACCTGAGCTGGTTCCCTGGAACCCACATGATGGAAAGAGAGAACCAGCGGGTGAAAGCTGTCGTGTGAGCTCCACAGGGGCGCACCCATGCACTCGCACCCACACACAAACACATACACTAAATAAATAAATGCATAAATGTAATCTTAAAATGTTTTAGCTGGGCATGGTGGCACACGCCTTTAATCCCAGCACTTGGGAGGCAGAGGCAGGAGGATCTCTGTGAGTTCAAGGCCAGCCTGCTCTACATAGTGAGTTCCAGGACAGCTGGGGGCTACAGGGAGACCCTGTCTCAAAAAGACCAAAAAAAAAAAAATGTTTTAAACACACATCTATAACTAGATCTTCAGAATTTACCTTTGAGAACCTGAGTATGGTGGCTGGACACCTGTAATCCCAGTGCTTGAGAGGCTGAGGACAGTGGTGAGTTTGAGGCCAACTCGGACTCCATAGTGAAACCCTATCTGACAGGAAGGAGAAAGAGGAAGAGGAGGAGAAGGAAGAGGAAGAGGAGGGGAGGGAAGAGGAGGAGGAGAGGGAGGACAAGGGACACTGACTTTGGGGAAGGCAAATTAGCCTTATTCTGTAGTTTCAGGCAGAGCCTTGCTTCCCTGTTCTCCGGACCTGATTCTAAAGCAGAACTGCTGTGCTATGGGGGTCTCCAGCCCCAGGGCACTTCAGGCATTATCTTTATACTCCCTACTTGACCTAGGGTACCTTCAAATTACTGTCGGAACCAGAGACAACTGAGACACACCCTAGTAGACTGCAGTTAATGGAGTACCCCCATCACTAATCTCAAATTAATCCTGCATCTACCTGTCTCTGTCCTTAGAATCATATCCTCAAGGAGGAAGCTGGGGTTGCACGAGGGGAGGGGCCGGCCATCCCAGGAGACACCCCACCACCCACTCCTCGCTCTGCCCGTCTTGAGAGGATGACCCAGGCCTTGGCACTACAGGCCGGGTCCCTGGAGGATGGGGGTCCTTCCCGGGGAAGGTCAGCAGGGATAAGGGTTGGGGAGATGGGAGGGGACAAAGACTTGGAGGGACAGTGGGTACCCTAGGCTCAGCCTTACTCTTCCCCGCTTTTCTAGTGAAGGCACCCCAGATTCCCTCCACAAAGCCCCGAAGAAGAAGAGCATCAAGTCATCCATAGGTCGGCTCTTCGGTAAGAAAGAGAAGGGTCGGATGGGACCCCCAGGCCGGGAAAGTGCGTCTCTGGGTAAGTATAGTGACCTCAGCCTTTCTTTCGTCTTCACCTTCTTAGCTCATCTCTGTGAGACATTTATGCCTGTCTTCATTTGTTGGGGGATTTTTCTGAGTCAGGGTCTCCCTGTAGCCCCAGCTGGCCTCGAACTCACTATGTAGACCTTGAACTCAGAGAGATCCACCTGCCTCTGCCTCCCAAGTGCTGGGACTAAAGGCATGCACAACCATGCCTGGCTTGGTAATGACTTTTTTAAATTATTTATTTTTGTTTTATGTGTATGGGTGTTTTGCCTGCATGTGTGTAATTGCACCACATGTATGTGATACCCATTGTATTCCCTGGAACTGGAGTTACATAAGATTGTGAATCATCATGTGGGTGCTGGGAACCAAACTCGGGTCCTCTGTAACAGCAGCCAGTGCTCTTAACTGCTGAGCCACCTCTCCAGCCCTCCCCCTTTAAAAATTTATTATTTATTTAAAATTTTTCATGTGTATGAGTGTTGGCGTGCATGTATGTAAGTGCACTGCAAATGTGTATGAAATGTCTACATTGTTATTTGCCATGTGAGGGCTTGGAACTGAACCTGGGTTGTCTGCAAGAGCTGAAAGTCATCTTTCCAGGCCCCTCCCTCTTTGTTTTTTGTGTTTTTAAAAAATATTTTGCTAATTCATTTTTTTGAGTTCATGTGTATGACTGTTGCCTGCATGTGTGTAAGTGCACCCATGTGGTGCAGTGTCCCTGGAGGTCAGAAGAGGGCGTTGGATCCCCTGGAACTGGAGTTACAGATGGTTGTTAGCCGTCATTGAGTGCTGGGAATCAAACTCAGGTCCTCTGTAACAGCAGCCAGGGCTCTTAACCTCTGAGCATCTCTCCAGACACTCTTGTGTGTTTTTTTTTTTTTTTTTTTTTTTTTTTTTTTTTTTTCTTTTTTCTTTTGTTTTCCTTTTTGAGATAAAAGTCTCCCTGTAGCCCCAGCTGGCCTGGAATTCTCTGTGTAAATCAGGCTGGCCTGGATCTCTCAGAGATCCTCTTGCTTCTGCCTCCTGAGTGCTGGGATTAAAGGTGTGCCCCATCATGCCCACATGTGGTTTTTGTTTTGTTTTGTGCATGCCAGCTGAGTGCTCTATCACCAAGCTATATTTCCAGCCTTTTTTATTATAATTTAAAAACTTTATTATTTGTGTGTATGTGTGTGTACATACACATGCCATAGCACACATGTGGAGGTCAGAGGATGACCTTGTGAAGTCGATTATTTTCTTCTATCTTTACATGGGCTCTGGATTCTCAGGTTTATGTGGCAAATGCCTTTACCCAGTGAGCCATCTTGCTGACCTGTTTTTTTTTTTGGGGGGGGTCGATTTTGGAGACAGGGTCTTCCTATGTAACCCTGGGCTAGCCTGGTGCTCATTTGTGGCCCAGAATGGTCTTAAACTAGCTGCCTCTTGAGTGCTTGAGGTTGTCAGCGTGGACCACCACATTGCCTTGCTTATGTCCTAGTTTGTTCTTCATTGCTGTGACAAAATACTCTGACCACTACCAACTTGGGGAGGAAAGGGTTTATCTGTCTTACATCTCCCAGGTCACAGTTCATTCGGGAGCCCACGGTAGGAACTCAGGGCAGGAACCTGGAGGCAAGAGCTGGAGCACAGGCCATGGAGGAACGCTGCTTACTGGCTTGCTCTCCTGGCCCCCGTTCAGCCTGCTTTCTGATGCAACACAGGCCCACCTGCCCATGGGTGGCACCACCCACAGTGGGCTGGGCCCTCCCACATCACTCGTCAAGAAGATACCCCTCAGACATGGCCACAGGCCAATAGAAGCAATCCCCCAGTTGAGGCTCCCTCAACCCAGGTGTGTCAAGTTGACACTAAAGCTATCCAGGGCAGCTTGTGACTTTGCTAATTAAAAAAAATTATTTATATTTATATTATGTGTATGAGTGTTTTGCTTGAATGTATGTAAGTGTACCACGTGCATGCAATGCCTATGGAGGCCGGATCCCCTGGAACTGGAGTAACAGGTGGTTGTTAGCTGCCATGTGGATGCTGGGGACTGAACCCTGATCCTCTGCTCTTAACCGCTGAGCCGTTTCTCCAGCTCTGTTACTTTGCTAATTTTGAACTTCCTCTGCCTCCAGCTGGAACACCGTCTGATGAAACACTAGCCACTGACCCTCTGGGGCTAGCCAAGCTGACAGGCCCGGGAGACAAGGACAGAAGGAATAAGCGGAAGTGAGTCTGTCCGCATGTGAACGGGGGTGGGG
>NW_008348313.1:1234052-1302354 GCF_000622305.1 Nannospalax galili
GGGGAGCAGAAGTGAGAGTCCTTGTGTGTGAATGGGGGCGTGTGCTTTCTGGGGGTTCTGGGAACTTGGAGAGGTTGTTATTGCGTTGCTGTCTGGGTGGGGAAGGTAGATTTACAGAGTTACACCTGATTGCACTTCTCAAAGCACTTTGATGTGTGTGAGGGGTCCATGGGAAGGGCTCACAGCTCCTTCCCTGCTCTTCTGCTAGGCATGAACTCCTGTTGTGTGTGAATGGGGGCGTGTGCTTTCTGGGGGTTCTGGGAACTTGGAGAGGTTGTTATTGCGTTGCTGTCTGGGTGGGGAAGGTAGATTTACAGAGTTACACCTGATTGCACTTCTCAAAGCACTTTGATGTGTGTGAGGGGTCCATGGGAAGGGCTCACAGCTCCTTCCCTGCTCTTCTGCTAGGCATGAACTCCTGGAAGAGGCCTGCCGCCAGGGCCTGCCTTTTGCTGCCTGGGATGGTCCCACTGTGGTGTCCTGGCTGGAGGTATGTGGATGCAGAAAGAGATAATCCCAGCCTTCTCTCCTCTCTCTCTCTTTCTTTGTAACTGACTCAGGATCTCACTCTGTAGCCCAGGCTGGCCTCAAATTCATAGCAGCCGCCCTGCCTCAGCCTCTTGAGTACTGGGATAAGAGGTCTGAGCCATCACGATGAGTTCCATTCCCAGTGCTCTGGTAGCTGTGTGCTCCAGGGCTGGTTAAAGACCAGACCTGACTCCAGGTGCAGAGGTCAGGACCTCAGGCCCTAATGGAAACCACTGCTTCTTCCTCCCACCCTGATCTCTCTGTACTTTATATCCCCCCTCCCCCTCCATATCTCCCTCCCCTTCTTCTTGCATCTCCACCATCTCTATCTCCATCTCCTCCATTTCTTTCTCTTCCATCTCCCCCTCCCCCTCTACCTTCCCCCTCCATCTCCTCCATCTCTACCTCCTCCATCTCCATCTCCATTTCCATCTCCATCTCTTCCATCTCCATCTCCATCTTCATCTCCATCTCCTTCATCTCCATCTCCATCTCCTCCATCTCTTCCATCTCTATCTCCATCTCCTCCATCTCCATCTGTTCCATCTCCATCTCCATCTCCTCCTCCACCTCCATCTCTTCCATCTCCATCTCCTCCATCTCCATCTGTTCCATCTCCATCTCCATCTCCTCCTCCACCTCCATCTCTTCCATCTCCATCTCCTCCATCTCCATCTGTTCCATCTCCATCTCCATCTCCTCCTCCACCTCCATCTCTTCCATCTCCATCTCCTCCATCTCCATCTGTTCCATCTCCATCTCCATCTCCTCCTCCACCTCCATCTCTTCCATCTCCATCTCCTCCATCTCCATCTGTTCCATCTCCATCTCCATCTCCTCCTCCACCTCCATCTCTTCCATCTCCATCTCCTCCATCTCCATCTGTTCCATCTCCATCTCCATCTCCTCCTCCACCTCCATCTCTTCCATCTCCATCTCCTCCATCTCCATCTGTTCCATCTCCATCTCCATCTCCTCCTCCACCTCCATCTCTTCCATCTCCATCTCCTCCATCTCCATCTGTTCCATCTCCATCTCCATCTCCTCCTCCACCTCCATCTCTTCCATCTCCATCTCCTCCATCTCCATCTGTTCCATCTCCATCTCCATCTCCTCCTCCACCTCCATCTCTTCCATCTCCATCTCCTCCATCTCCATCTGTTCCATCTCCATCTCCATCTCCTCCTCCACCTCCATCTCTTCCATCTCCATCTCCTCCATCTCCATCTGTTCCATCTCCATCTCCATCTCCTCCTCCACCTCCATCTCTTCCATCTCCATCTCCTCCATCTCCATCTGTTCCATCTCCATCTCCATCTCCTCCTCCACCTCCATCTCTTCCATCTCCATCTCCTCCATCTCCATCTGTTCCATCTCCATCTCCATCTCCTCCTCCACCTCCATCTCTTCCATCTCCATCTCCTCCATCTCCATCTGTTCCATCTCCATCTCCATCTCCTCCTCCACCTCCATCTCTTCCATCTCCATCTCCTCCATCTCCATCTGTTCCATCTCCATCTCCATCTCCTCCTCCACCTCCATCTCTTCCATCTCCATCTCCTCCATCTCCATCTGTTCCATCTCCATCTCCATCTCCTCCTCCACCTCCATCTCTTCCATCTCCATCTCCTCCATCTCCATCTGTTCCATCTCCATCTCCATCTCCTCCTCCACCTCCATCTCTTCCATCTCCATCTCCTCCATCTCCATCTGTTCCATCTCCATCTCCATCTCCTCCTCCACCTCCATCTCTTCCATCTCCATCTCCTCCATCTCCATCTGTTCCATCTCCATCTCCATCTCCTCCTCCACCTCCATCTCTTCCATCTCCATCTCCTCCATCTCCATCTGTTCCATCTCCATCTCCATCTCCTCCTCCACCTCCATCTCTTCCATCTCCATCTCCTCCATCTCCATCTGTTCCATCTCCATCTCCATCTCCTCCTCCACCTCCATCTCTTCCATCTCCATCTCCTCCATCTCCATCTGTTCCATCTCCATCTCCATCTCCTCCTCCACCTCCATCTCTTCCATCTCCATCTCCTCCATCTCCATCTGTTCCATCTCCATCTCCATCTCCTCCTCCACCTCCATCTCTTCCATCTCCATCTCCTCCATCTCCATCTGTTCCATCTCCATCTCCATCTCCTCCTCCACCTCCATCTCTTCCATCTCCATCTCCTCCATCTCCATCTGTTCCATCTCCATCTCCATCTCCTCCTCCACCTCCATCTCTTCCATCTCCATCTCCTCCATCTCCATCTGTTCCATCTCCATCTCCATCTCCTCCTCCACCTCCATCTCTTCCATCTCCATCTCCTCCATCTCCATCTGTTCCATCTCCATCTCCATCTCCTCCTCCACCTCCATCTCTTCCATCTCCATCTCCTCCATCTCCATCTGTTCCATCTCCATCTCCATCTCCTCCTCCACCTCCATCTCTTCCATCTCCATCTCCTCCATCTCCATCTGTTCCATCTCCATCTCCATCTCCTCCTCCACCTCCATCTCTTCCATCTCCATCTCCTCCATCTCCATCTGTTCCATCTCCATCTCCATCTCCTCCTCCACCTCCATCTCTTCCATCTCCATCTCCTCCATCTCCATCTGTTCCATCTCCATCTCCATCTCCTCCTCCACCTCCATCTCTTCCATCTCCATCTCCTCCATCTCCATCTGTTCCATCTCCATCTCCATCTCCTCCTCCACCTCCATCTCTTCCATCTCCATCTCCTCCATCTCCATCTGTTCCATCTCCATCTCCATCTCCTCCTCCACCTCCATCTCTTCCATCTCCATCTCCTCCATCTCCATCTGTTCCATCTCCATCTCCATCTCCTCCTCCACCTCCATCTCTTCCATCTCCATCTCCTCCATCTCCATCTGTTCCATCTCCATCTCCATCTCCTCCTCCACCTCCATCTCTTCCATCTCCATCTCCTCCATCTCCATCTGTTCCATCTCCATCTCCATCTCCTCCTCCACCTCCATCTCTTCCATCTCCATCTCCTCCATCTCCATCTGTTCCATCTCCATCTCCATCTCCTCCTCCACCTCCATCTCTTCCATCTCCATCTCCTCCATCTCCATCTGTTCCATCTCCATCTCCATCTCCTCCTCCACCTCCATCTCTTCCATCTCCATCTCCTCCATCTCCATCTGTTCCATCTCCATCTCCATCTCCTCCTCCACCTCCATCTCTTCCATCTCCATCTCCTCCATCTCCATCTGTTCCATCTCCATCTCCATCTCCTCCTCCACCTCCATCTCTTCCATCTCCATCTCCTCCATCTCCATCTCTTCCATCTCCATCTCCATCTCTTCCATCTCCATCTCCATCTCCATCTCCTCCATCTCCTCTATCCTCATCTTGGTCTCAATCTCCTCCATCTCCTCTATCTCCTCACCTTCCCTTGGCTGCAGCTCTGGGTGGGTATGCCTGCATGGTATGTGGCTGCCTGCCGGGCCAATGTCAAGAGTGGCGCCATCATGGCCAACTTGTCAGACACGGAGATCCAGCGGGAAATCGGCATCAGCAACCCTCTGCACCGGCTCAAGCTGCGCCTGGCCATCCAGGAGATGGTGTCTCTCACCTCGCCCTCTGCACCTGCCTCCTCCCGGACGGTGAGTGCCCAGCCAGTCAGCTGCTCAGGCCCCCCTCACCAGCAGACTTGCCAATCCCAGCTCACTACTGATCTCACTATGTAGACCTGGCTTGCAATTCACTTTGTATACCAGGTTGGCCTCCAACTCAGAGAACCCCCACCACCCCTGCCTCCCAAGTGCCTCCTACTTCCAAATTTTTACTGAGAAGTTTCAAACATGTACCATTTGTCAGGCCTAGTAGCTCAGGCCTGTAACTAAGGCAGGAGGATGGCAAGCTGAACACCAGCTCAGGGTGCAGTGAGTTCAAGGTCAGCTTGGGCTACTTAAGTGAGGCCTTGTCTCATAAAAAAAAGTAAAAAGAATCCTGGCGTGGTGGCACACGCCTTTAATCCCAGCACTTGGGAGGCAGAGGCAGGTGGATCTCTGTGAGTTCAAGGCTGGCCTGGTCTACATAGTGAGTTCCAGGACAGCTGGGGCTATAGGGAGACCCTGTCTCAAAAGGACAAAAAAAAAAAAAAAAAGTAGAAGAGGGGCTGGAGAGATGGTTCAGTGGTTAAGAGTTCTGGCTGCTCTTCCAGAGGACCAGGGTTAACAATCATCTGTAACTCAAGTTCCAGGGGATCTAACACCGTCTTCTGGAATCCATGAGCATTGCATGCACATAGTGCACTTACGTACATGCAAACACTCATACATACAAAATAAAAATAAATATAAAAACTTTTTTTCAAAAAGCATGGTGGCACATACCTTTAATGCCAGCACTCAGGAGGCAGAGTCAGGTAGATCTCTAGCCTTGTTAAGTTCTAGGCTAGCTGGGGCTAGACAGGGAGACCCTGTCTCAAAAAAAAAAAAAAAAAAAAATCAAAACCAAACCAAATCAAAAAGTGAAAAGAAGGGCTGGAGAAATGGCCCAGTAGTTAAGAGCACTGGCTGCTCTTGCCGTGGACCCAGGTTCAGTTCTCAGCACCCAGGTCAATTTGCTCACAACTGCCCGTAACTCCAGTTTTGGGGACCTGGTGCCCTCTTCTGGGACTCTGAGGGCACTGCCCACATGTGGTGCACATACAGACAAGCAGGCACACACACACATACATATAAAAAAGTAAATCTTGTCAGGCATGGTGTCACATGCCTTTAATCCCAGCACTCAGGAGGCAGAGGCAGAGGCAGAGGCAGGCAGATCTCTGTGAGTTCTCTGTGCCAGCCTGGTCTACATAGTGAGTTCCAGGCCATCTGGGGCTACAGAGAGGCCCTGTCTCATAATAAAATATAAAATAAAAATAAAAATAATAAAATAAAATGGAGGTCAGTGAAATGGCTCAGTGGGTAAAGAACTTGCCACCAAGCCTAACAACCTGAGTTCAATCCCCAGAACTCACATGGTGCAAGCGGAGAACTGACTCCTGCAACGTATTCTCTGACCTCCACACATGTGCCATGGCACACATGCATGCACACACATAAATAAAATGCAATTTAAGTTTTTTAAAGTAAAAGAGGACTCAGTGGTAGAGTGCTTGCCTAATAAGTGTGAGGCCTGAGGTTCAATCTAATGGGAAAGAAAATATTCATGTCTAATTCTGTTGTTAACCCTTTGTTCCACTTTCTGTCATGTGTCTGCTATGTCAGTGCTGGGACTCAAACCTCTGCAAGAGTAACCAGTACTCTGAACTGCTGAGCCACCTCCCCAGCCTCTGTTAATATTTTTTTAATTTCATCTGTTAGTCCATATGCACATTTCCCCAAAAAGTTATTGATACAGTCTCACTTTGTAACTCTTTGTGATCCTCCTGCTTCAGACTATGCAATGCTGGGATTACAATATTATCATTATTTAGTGGTGTGTGTGTGTGTGTGTGTGTGTGTGTGTGTGTGTGTGTGTGTGTATGAACGCTCACTGGGGATTCAATCCAAGGCCCTGCAGATGCATGCTACCACTGAGCCACACCCCCAGCCTGCTTTTTACTTTGAGACAGATTCTCTCTGTGTAGCTCAGGCTGGCCTTGAACCTGCAGTTCTACCACAGCCCCCCGAGTGAGTAGCTGGGTTGACAGGCCTGCTCCCCGAGGCCTATCTCACATACTTACCCTGCTTCCTGTACCCCTTCATCACACAAACACTTCTGTTCATTCCTTGCCAAATCCCAGACCCCACAATGGTACTTAGCACTCACCAGGAACCACACAGACATCATAGAGGCCTGAGTCTGTGTGGAAATTCGTATTTGCAAGGTGGGGGTGTTGGCAGCAGCAACCCAGTACCTGTAACAACCTCATTCGTCTGACAAATGCCCCTCCCTAGGCTGAGCCATCACCTTCTCAGCCATTACTCCATGTGACATCAAAGAGGTGATGTCAGAGGCACAAGGCTACACACCTGAAAGCTCTGACTTTTAAAAAATTATTTTATTTATTTATTTATTTATTTATTTATTTATCTTTTTGAGACAAGGTCTCCCTATGGCCCCAACTGTCCTGGAACTCACTATGTAGACCAGGCTTGCCTTGAAGTCACAGAGATCCACCTGCCTCTGCCTCCCAAGTGCTGGGATTAAAGGCATGCACCACCATGCCCAGCGGTTTATTTATTATTTTTATTTTATGTATGTGTATTGCTTGCATGTATGTAAGTGCACCCATATCGTGCAATGCCCGAGGAGGTCAGAAGAGGGCATCAGATTCCCTGGAACTGGAGTTATAGCTGGCTTTAGTGGCCATGTGGGTTCTGGGAACTGAACCCAGGTCCTCTGCAAAAGCAGCCAGTGCTCTAACCACTGAGCATCTCTCCAGCCCCAATGACTATTTTATTTATTTATTTATTTATTTATTTATTTATTTATTTATTTATTTATTTACTGCTGGCCTTGGCGGCACACACTCTTAATTCTTAAATCCACTTTAAAACTTTGTATACAAGCCAGGCATGGTGGCACATGCCTTTAATCCTAGCACTTCAGAGGCAGAGGCAGGTGGATCTCTACAAAATTGAAGTCAGTGGAATCTAGATTATGAGTTCCCAGTTAGCTGGAGCTACAGAGAGACCCTGTCTCCAAAACACAACCAAAACAATTTTTAAAATTACATTACTTATTTATTGGAGAGGGGAGTGCTTAGAAGCCACAGTACAGGTATGGAGGTCAGAGGACAACTTTCAGGAGTCAGTTCTCTCCTTCTACCATGGGGTCCCAGTGATTAAACTCAGGTAGTCAGGCTTGGCCTCAAGTGAACCTTTACCCACTAAGCCATCTCCTTGTCCCCAAGACCCTGACTCATTTATGCCTCAGCATGGAAGATGTTCAACACAGGGTTTTTTCTTACTTCTGTCACCACTGTCCGGAAACCCAAAGCAGAATATGCACAAACAGATGGGTTTGGGGGGACCTTAGGAGAGACCACCCGTCGCTGCTTCTATTCTGGGTCACCTATCCGGTAACATCCCATGCCCCTCAGCCCACAGGAAATGTGTGGATGACACACGAGGAGATGGAGTCCCTGACGGCAGCCACAAAGCCCGTGAGTACCCCTTGCTGGTGGCCCTGTGGGTGGCGCTGTCCCTGTGGGAGTGGGGCCTGGGAGGGGTTTGTCCGTGTGTCTGTCCCCTCTGCCCTCCTCTGCCTGTCCCCTTAACCCACTCCTTCTCTCCTCCCTCTTCCCACTAACGGGTCAGGAGACCAAGGAGATCAGCTGGGAGCAGGTAGGGGCGTGGGGTGGGGGTGGGGAAGCATGTACAGGTTTTGTGCATGCTGCATGGTCACCCCTCCTCTGCCCCTTGCCAGAACATTCCCTTCCCGGTCTAGGAAGGGAGGGCTGCAGGAAAGACCTCAGCTGTGGACTGATTCATATTGGCTTGGGGGGAGGGTAAAGTGGAAACTCCCAGTGTCCAATACCAGCCTGGTTCATGGCCATTCTGCTGTCAAGGGTTGAGCCTGGGGCCTTAGAGGCTGGAGCTGGAGGGAGCTGCTGGATGGAGCTAGGATTGGGGAAGAGGGCTAGCCACAGGGTTCAGGTGTTATGCTGGTTATGGTGGAGCTGCAGAGGAGCCAGCAGGGAGGAAGAAGTGGGCAGGACAAAGCAGTGCCGCCTGGAGAAGGGGCATGACTCACCCACAAAGCAGGCTCCAGTTGGTCTGTGGTCTGTCTTCTGATCCTAAAGTGCACAAAGGACTCTGAGGGCTTCACAGCTTCCTGGGCAACGGACTAACCTCAGGGTCCCTGGCTGGCAGGAGAGCCACATTGCATTAACCTATTTTCCTGACTTGGGAGTGTGGCCACATTGAGCTGAAGGGGTGCAGACCAGGGGTGCAGGACTGCCGCTTGGGTTCCGTTGATGGAGCTCTTGCCTAGCACACAGAAGCCTAGATTCTATCCCAACACCACAGAAACCAGAGTGGTGGTGTAAGCCAGTCATTCCAGTACTCGAGAGGGTGGAAGCTGGAGGACCTAGAAATCAAGGGCATCTTCAGCCTCATAGTGAGTTCTAGCCTGGATTACATGAGAGCCCATCTCCAAAAAAAATTTAAAGTATAATTTAGGGGCCAGGCATGGTGGCACATGCCTTTAATCCCAGCACTTGGGAGGCTGAGGCAGGTGGATCTCTGGGAGATGGAAGCCAGCATGGTTTATATATCAAGTTCCTGGCCAGCTTGGGGCTACAGGGAGACCCTGTCTCAACAAACAAACAAATCGTGTAACTTAGATCACCCAGGAGCTTGTATTAATACAGGTAGTGACAACCATTAGAGCTAAAATGGCGTGAGAGGTCCCATGATTTTAGGACATGGAGCATGCTGGTGACACTGAGGACCTAACGCCCTTGGGGAAGGTGTAGGAGGCCACTTTGAGCTGGCCCGTTGTCCACAGTGGGAGAGAACTATCTTGAGTTGGGGACTAGACTGTGCCCTTTTCATACACACATGGGAAGGGGTCAGAAGGCCTGACCTCCTCCCTCACCTGCCCATGGCCCCAGATCCTGGCATATGGCGACATGAACCACGAGTGGGTGGGGAACGACTGGCTGCCCAGCCTCGGGCTGCCACAATACCGAAGCTACTTCATGGAGTCGCTAGTGGATGCCCGGATGTTGGACCACTTGAACAAGAAGGAGCTCCGGGGCCAGCTCAAGATGGTGGACAGCTTCCACAGGTGGGGGCTGCCTGGTGGATGGAAACAGCACAGGGGGAGAAGCCCTGCCCCTAAAGAGGCTTCAGCCAGTGGGAAAGTTCCCTGAAATTCTAGCTCTGTGCCCAATGAACCAAGATGATCCACGGAAAAATTTAGACCTGGTCTGGGCCTGGTAGACAGCTACTGGGGAGGTTGAGGCAGGAGGATTACAAGTTTAAGTCTATCCTGGGCTACAGAGTTCAAGGCCAGCCTTGGCAGCCTAGTGAGACCTGTCACAAAATACAAAGTAAAAACAGAGATCCTGGGGGCTGGAGAGATTGCTCAGCAGTTAGAGCACTGGCTACTCTTGCAGAGGACTGGGGTTCAGTTCCCAGCACCCGCATGGCAGCTAACAACTGTCTGTAACTCCAGTTCCAGGGGGATCCAGTGCTCTCTTTTGACCTCTATGGGCACTGCACACACATGGTGCATCTACATACATGCAGGCAAAACATTTGTACACATAAAATTAAATAAAGTAGGTCCTGTTGAGAGAAAGCTGAAGGTGTAGCTTAGCAGTAGATATCTTGCCTAGTATGTGCAGGGCTCAGGATCCAATTCCCAGGCACAAGTGGGTGCATGACTCATAGGAACCACGGATGTGACTCTAGTAATGCTTCTTGGTGACTCCATTTACCCTGTTGTGCAGGGTGAGTCTGCACTATGGTATCATGTGCTTGAAACGACTCAACTATGACCGGAAAGACCTGGAGCGGAGGAGGGAGGAAAGCCAGACCCAGATCCGAGGTGAGACCTGGCATGGGGAGGAGCTGGAGGGAAGGAGGCTAGGTAGGTGGAACCAACAGGGGACAGGGGCCAGGGAGCCAAAACTGGCTGGGCCTAGCCTCCAGGCGCCTACCTAATCCTAGAGGAGGGGTGGGGCCATTATGGGGGCGTGGCCACAAAGGAAAAATGAGGGCAACTGGCTGGGCCTGGCCCCTGGGAAGCAAACAGTTGAGATCCCTTTCATCCCTAGACGTTATGGTGTGGTCCAACGAGCGTGTCATGGGTTGGGTGTCTGGGCTGGGCCTGAAGGAATTCGCCACGAATCTCACCGAGAGTGGGGTGCATGGGGCGCTGCTGGCTCTGGATGAAACCTTCGACTATTCAGACCTGGCCTTACTGCTGCAGATTCCCACGCAGAACGCGCAGGTGAGCCGGGGCCGGGCGTGGAGCGTGCTGGGCACCCCCACCTTGCAGCCTTCACACTCCAACCTCGCTTCCCTCCTTTCCAGGCCCGACAGCTGCTGGAAAAGGAGTTCAGCAACCTCATCTCACTAGGCACAGACAGACGGCTGGACGAGGTGGGCGTGGCGACAGCGCGGAGACTACGCCGGCCCGGGCGCATCTGATTGGCTTTGCCAACCTGTAGTGGTTGGAAGCTGAGTCGTGGGAGGGGCGGGACTAAGGGGAGGGGTGGAGTCAAACGAGGGGGCGGAGCCAGTGCGTCCATCCCCCTCCCTCACCTTCGGTTCCGGTGGTCCAACCAGGACAGCGCCAAGTCTTTCAGCCGCTCCCCATCCTGGAGGAAGATGTTCCGAGAGAAGGACCTCCGGGGTGTGACCCCCGACTCCGCTGAGATGTTACCCCCCAACTTTCGCTCGGCTGCAGCAGGAGCCCTAGGCTCACCCGGGCTCCCACTCCGAAAACTGCAGCCTGAAGGTAGGGGATTGCAAAACAAAACAACAAAAAAAGTGACAGTCCCGAATCCATGCCCTTCCTGGGATACCCTTCTAGCCAATCCACCCTTCCAGCTTCCTTGGACAAATAGGACGTTCCAGCCACCCAGACTCTGTCCTTGCAGTGGGGTGATTCTTGCATCTCCTTCCCAGTGTGGGAGATGAACTCACCATGGGCCACTTGGGCACTTTATTTGGGTACCACCAGGCTTTGGGGATAGTAGAGACCCACGGTGGAGGTGGGACAGTGTACTTGCTGTGATGTCCGAAGGGGAAGTCCAGGCAAGGTGCGAGGGAGTTGAAGCCGCCATTCACATAAACTGGGTCCGTCCCACCCCCAGGCCTATGATCCTAGGTACTGGGGAGGCCGAGGCAAACGGAGTGCAAGACTGCAAGGCTTTCCTGGACTACAGTACAGTGAGTTCAAGGCCAGCCTGGGCAGTTTAGTGAGACCTGATCTCAGAAAGTATAAAAAGAGGTCTGGGGCTGTAGCTCAGGGTAGACCCCTGCCTACAGTCCCCCAGTGAGGGGCTGGGGTGTGGCTCAGCGGTAGAGCCCCTGCCTAGGATCCCCAGTGAGGGGCTGGGGTGTGGCTCAGTGGTGGAGCCCCTGCCTAGAGTCCCCCAGTGAGGGGCTGGAGTGTGGCTCAGTGCTAGAGCCCCTGCTTGGCAATGCAGGGGACCTCAGGTTCAATCTCTTACACTGGGGGAAAGGAATCCCTGGGGGAACGCTGGGGTACTTTAGGCTGAACTCTTGCCGCTCTCCCTCCCAGGCCAGACTTCTGGGAGTTCGCGGGCAGATGGCGTTTCGGTTCGGACTTACTCCTGCTAGTGCGTGCCTCCAGGTGGGGACTGTGCCAGGCGACTTTGGAGATGCGGGGTGGCGCACCAGGTCGCCCCCGCTTCATGAACCGTCTGGCCTCAATGTAGGTGACCTCACTAGGATGGAAGACCCTCCGGAGGCTGGGCTGTTTCCCCTCCTGCCCTGACTCTGGTCTGGCTCTGGACCGTCCTCTTTTCCCCCCGCGCGGGAGCGCGCGCTGCGGACTGCACCATCTTGCACACACCAGCCGGGGAGCGCGTGTCCTCGCCTCCCACGTGGACTGGGCCTGACCAAACTACAGGAACTGAACAGAGAGGGGGCCGGTGGAAGGCCCACTCTTCCTGGCCTCCTATTTCTCTATTTGTAATTTATTGATCCGTTTCCAATGGGACTCGGGCGCCCTGCACCTGCGGGAAGGCGCGGGGCTTCCCTCTGCGGCGCATGCCGGGCAAGGCGGCCCGCCCTCCTGCCCAGCCGCGGGGGCCCAAGTCTTCCTTCTCCGTCCACACCCGAGGGAGAGCGGAGACTCGCTGCTACAAGCCTCGCCCCTGTGCCACCCAGCCCCGCCCCGCCGCACTGGTCTGTCCCCGGGGTCATCTGCGGGCGGGGTCCCCCGTCCCTCCCCCATGTCTCGTGTCCCCCGGGGCCTCCCCGCCCCAGTGCTGTGGCCGTGTCTGTGCCCAGGGGTCCGGGACGCAGCAGCACTGCGCCCCTGGTTTCCCTCCGGCTCCGGGGTTTGCATGGGGAAAAACCCTCTTTCAACGATGCCGCTGGGTTACTTGGCGTGGGGGAGGGGGCGACAGCAGGGAGCCCGCGCCCCCTCCACTCCGCGTCGGCCTTTGGCCCCAGACGTCACTCAGTGATCATGGGTAAAGAAAACTATTTCAAAAAGCCCCCGTGTTGGCCAGCTTTCTTTTTCTTTTCTTTCTGTTTATCCTCCCTCCCTCCTTCCCTCCTTCCCTCCCTCCATTCTTCCTTCCTTCCCTCCTTTCTTTTTTCCTTCTTTCTTTCTTTCTTTCTTTCTTTCTTTCTTTCTTTCTTTCTTTCTTTCTTTCTTTCTTTCTTTTCTTTCTTGAGGCATGGTCTCTCCATGTAGACCAGGCTGGCCTCGATCGAACCCACAGAGATCCGCCTGCCTCGGCCTCCGAAATGCTGGCGTTAAAAGCCGAGCACCAGCACACCTGGTGGTGTTATTAGGACATTTAGGATGCACTTCAGCCACTTGCAGAACCCGGGGTCCAGCCCCTCCTGTCCCAGGCATACCAGGGGCCGAGCCCAAACCACGAGGCTTGAGGGTACTCCAGGGGGACCACGACCCCACACCTGACACCAAAGTCTCCGGGAAGATGTTTATTCAAAGAAATAAATATGGCTTGTGTAAGGCGCTGAAGGTCAGGGACGATACATCTCTCAGTCACAGACCAGGTCAGTGTTCTGGAGTCTCCAGCATGTCAGTCAGGACTCTGGACAGAAGGGCACGGAGGTTAGCCAGCCAGGGTCCAGAGGACACTTGGCCATCATGACCCTGCCCATTTCACGGACGAGAACACCGGAGTCCCAGAGTGGCCCTGTGATTCAGTGCTCGTCTAAACGGGGTCGTTAAACCGCCCCCACCCCAGCCCCACACACTTACTGATACAGGGAGCTGGAGAAATAGTCCATGTAGCTTCCTGTGGGGGAGTAGAAGAGGATTGAGGGGCGCTCCAGATGACATGTGGGGGTACACTTAGGGTACGTTAGGGATTGGGGTGCCCTCTGCCCACTTTCTCTTAATTCCTGCCTCCAACTGAACGAACTTTGGATTCCCAAGTTCTCCAGTAGCCCGGTTTTTTGGTGTCTATTTGCTTTAGCCCCACCCACTCACTTACTGGACTTCCCATCCAGTTTAGCGTAGTCTTGGCCTCAGGCCACACTGCCTACTTGCCCTCCGCCTTGACTACCCCCTCAAGTTTACACCTTCTCCCCACCTTCCTGGTTCACAGCTCAGGTTTGGGTCCAATCCCATCAGGGCTCACAGTGCTGGGCTTTGCCCCCTCTAAGTGTTTCCTATCCTCAGTGCTGCTCACCTGGAGTGCAGAGGGTCTCGCAGACCAGAGGGCAGAGGTAACAAAACTGGCAATGCTGGGGACAGGAACAAGGAGAGAGCCTGGTGAGGGGGCTGTCAAGACAGGGGTGAGGAGAGTCTGCCACCCGGGGCCTGAGACTAGTGGAGAGGTGTGCACTGAGGAGGCTTGAGGTGCTGTGGGTGAGACCAGGATGGAGGGCTGGGGTGATCCAATGGTCCCAGCCACGCTGAGGTTTGAGCTTTGAGGAAGGTCTCACCTGACACCGGTCACAATGTTCCCCCATGTGTTCCTCATCACAGTGACAGCTCTCACATTCGGTACATCGCTGCAGACAGAGAGGGCATGGTTAGATGGAGACCCTACCCCCTGTGTCCCCTTGGGAGAGGGTGGTCTCTACTCTTGATCCCTACGTCTGAGCTCAGGTCCCCTTTCTCCCCAGTGGCTCCTCCCCCCCCCTTCATCATCTCAAGACAACTCCAAGTGTCCCACTCACTGTGGGTGGGTCCTGTGAGTGCTCACTTGGACGGTTGACTGTCCTGGACCATGGCAGCTAATCTCCAGATCTCCCTACCCCCCAGCTTCTGGTCAACAGCTTGCCCTGGAACTATTTCCCCTTCCCCTGGCACTTCGGTGCTCAGGGCCCCTGCATTCCTCCTGGGCAGATCTGGGCTGTCCAGGACCTACATTGCAGAAGGAACAGTAGCCACACAGGGACCCCGGCTGGTAGTTCCCATACTCCTGGGTATCCTGTGGACCTGTGGGGACAGAAGAAGTCAGTGACTCCTGCAGGCTGATTCCACCCTTCCCACCCACACTCAATCAGGTCACTTACCTGTGTCCTCATGGCTGTCCTCCTCACTGGAACCTTCTCCAGCCATCTCCCTTCCAGCCAGGGGGTTTGGGATGATGGTGAAGGGGAGCAGATCTTCCTCCAGGATGTCCTCCTCCTCCTCCTCCTGTACCCTGTGATGGCTCAGTGGAGCCTGAACCTTAGCCTTCCTCTCTTCCTTCCTCTCTTCCTCCTCCTGGCTCAAGGGGAGGCTATGAACAACCTCCTCCTCTGTCTCCTCCTCTTTCTCCTCCTCCTCTTCCTCCTCATGTTGGGCTTCTTCTCTCTGATCCTCCTCCTCCTCCTCCTCCTCCTCCTCCTCCTCCTCCTGGGAGCTGTGGTCTTCCTTCCTCCCTTCTTCGGAATCAGCCTCCATGAAACGATGTCTATCCCCAACTTCCGAACGCTCCAGGGGCTGATGGCCAATCTTACCTTGGAAAGACTCTCTGTGACCCTGACTAGTCTGTTGATCTTGTGGCCTGTGGCTGGAGGCTTTGTGGCTAAGCTCAGCAGAGTTGTCTTCCTCTCCATCCTCAGAGACCCTGTGGTGGTGAGGGCCAGGGACTGTTGTGTATTCCTCTGGGAAGTCATCCTCTTCCTCACTCTTGTGGATTTGGGGTTGGTGACTTGCAACATGGTGGCTGAATTTGACTGTTACCTCCTCCTCTTCCTTCTGCTTCTCACTTCCAATGTCATGGTCAACATGTCTGGGAGTCTGGTGCCAGTGTTCAGTGGCTATAGCCTCATCTTCCTCTTCTTTGTCTTGGTGAGCTTGGTGGCCATGACTGGGGTCGTGGTGGTGGTGTTCATCCGACTCTTCATCTTCTTTCCCACGGCCTTGACGTCTGTGGACCTGGTGTCCGTACTCAGTGGCGTCATCACCTTCATCATCATCATCTTTTTCTTTGTGGCCTCTGAGTCTCTGATTGGGGGTGTGATGGTGGTCATTGACATCACCGTCATTGTTGTCGTCATCATCATTTTCCTCTTTTTTATGACTTTGGTGACTGTGGCTGGGGGCATGATAGTCCTCCTCCTCCTCCTCCTCCTCCTCCTCCTCCTCCTCTTCTTCCTCTTCCTCCTCCTCTTCCTCCTCCTCCTCCTCCTCCTCCTCCTCCTCCTCCTCCTCCTCTTCTTCTTCCTCCTCCTTTTGGCCTTGCTGTCTATGGCTAAGGACATGATGGTTTTTTTCATCAGAATCATCATACTCTTCCTCCCCATGGTGCTGATATCTATGAACATGGTGTCCATACTCAGTGGAGTCACCTCCTTCTCCTCCTTCTTCTCCTTCTTCTCCTTCTTCTTCCTCTTCTTCTTCGCCTTGGTGTCTCTGAATGTGGGCATGATGGTGGTCATCGACATCATCATCATCACCTTCATCTTTGTGGTGGCCTTGGTGCCCATGGCTGTGAACATGATGGCGTTCATCTGAGCCTTCTTCATCTCCTTCGCTTGAGTGGACCTGGTGATGGTGGGCCTGGTGTCTATCCCCAGATGCCTCTTTCTCTCCATCTTCCCCCTCCTCCTCCTCGTCCCCATCGTTGTCGTCCCCTCTGTGGCCTTGGTGGATGTGCCTGGGGACCTGAAGGTGATGCTTGCTGGAGACGGTACTCTCTTCATGTTCATCTTCATGACTGTGGCTCCTGTGGCTGGGAAAGTGGTTCCCAGGCTTGGCTGAGTCTCCTACATCTTCATCGTCATGGCCTCTGTGTCCACCCTGTCCAACATGCCCTTTAAAGACCTCCTCAGAGACATTCTCCTCTCCAACCTCCTGACTACGGTACCTGTGGCCTTGAAGCTGGTGGCCATATTCTCTAGAGAGATCTTTGTCCTCTTTTCCAAGGCTTCTGTCGCTTTCTCCTCGATGGCCCTCCTGGCTGTGGATGTGGTGGTCAACCTCAGCTGACATGTCCTCTGAGGGCCTCCGGATGCCTGAGCTGTTATTCCACTTGCCGAGGCCCAGCCCAGCCCCTCTCAGCTGCTGGGTCACTGCAGGAGGGACCAGCAGGCTGGACACTGTGGCCCAGAGGAGACACGTATGCAACCATGGCCCCTGGTTGCCCATGGGGATGGTCAGCGGTGATGCTTCTCCTGGAGTTGGCTTCAGCTGTCTCTGTTGGGCCCCTGTCCCCTTTTTGGTTAGATTTTCAGGTTGTCTCCCCTTGGTGGTATCTCTCTCAGTCCGTTTGCCTGTCTCCCTCAAGTCCCAGACACCCCTCTGAGGGTGTCCCCTTTGGAGCTGTGACCCCATCCCAGGACCTCCCTCCCCACTGCTAGGCCAATGGGGTCTGTCCCCTCCCCTCTCCGAGGCTAAATTTATTCTCAGCTTGAGTTATTCTGGTCACTCCCCTCCTGCCCCTCCCCTCCTGCTGAGGACCCAGTGGGTGGAGGGGTCTCCCTGTCCAGGAGCAGATGGGGGCAGGGACTTGGACTGCAAACAAGTTTAAGACAATGGCTAGACTTTTAACTCATCCAGCTGGGGACCTCTAGTGTACTGGGAAACATGGGGAGGGCGCATCAGAGCAGGGAGGACCCCTGCAATGTGATGGGGTATGGTTGTGTGGAATGTGCAGCCAGGATAGGACCTTTGGTGAGAGAGTGGGGTGCCCCCACACACACACCCTGGAAGAGAGTAGAGGAGGTCTGTCCTCAGCACCCCATGACCTGTCACTGGAACTCAGATCTGGAGGTAGAGGACCAAGCCAGGCCAGGGCTATAAATATAGCTGGGGGGAGGGTGCTGGGGGCTCAGGTTACTAAGCCCCAGCTGTCCCCACCAGAGAGACTTGGCAGGAGTCAGGTGGCCCTGCCTTCTCTGGGTGCAAGTGTCACCCACCAAAGCACGTCACGATGTGTTCCTCTTGTCTCTGTCCTTTATAGTTTCCACACCCCCATTACGGCCACCTGTTCTGAGGGTCCCTGACCTTCTCCACAGGACCCAGAGCCCCCCCTTACTGCTTGTCCCACCTCCCCCTTCTCTTTGGGTCTCTCTCTCCAGTGTTCTGTCTCTCTGTCCTTCTCTCTGGGTCTTGGTCTCTCTCTCTCTCTCTCTCTCTCTCTGGGTCTCTGTTCCTCTCTCTCTTTCCTGGTCTCTTTTTCTCTTTCTTGGCCTCTGTCTCCCTCTCTCTAGGTCTCTGTCTCTGTCTCTCTCTGTTTCTCTGGGTCTCTGTCCCTCTCTCCCTGAGTCTGTCTCTCTCTCTGTCTGCTCTCTCAGTCACTGTTTCTCTCTCAGTCACTGTTTCTCTCTCTCTCTCTCTCTCTCTCTCTCTCTCTCTCTCTCTCTGGGCCCCTGTCTCATCTCTCACTCACTCTGGGCCTCTGTCTCTCTCTCTGTCTGTCTCTGTCTCTCTGTCTCTGTCTCTCTCGGTCCCTGTCTCTCTCTGTCTCTGTTTCTGTCTCTCTGTCTCTGTCTCTGTCTCTCTGTCTCTCTGTCTCTCTCTCTGGGTCTCTGTCTTTGCCTGTCTCTGTCTTTGCCTCTGTCTCTCTCTGGGTCTCTGTCTCTCTCTGTCCCTCTCAGTCTCTGTCCCTCTCTCTCTCGGCCTCTGTCTCCCTCTCTCTAGGTCTCTGAGTCTGTCTCTTGGGGTCCTCCTCTCCCCCTGCCCCTGCCCCCTGCTGTCTGACCCCTGGGATCCTGATTCTCGGCCTCCCAGCCGGAGTCTCTCCTCCCCGCAGCCCGGTTGCCCTCTCCCCGCCCCCCGCTGACGTGTCCCGGGACTCCCCGCCCCGGGCTGGGCTGGGAAGCGGCGGATCCGGTTTGTTCGGGCGGGTCGGCTGCAGAAGGGTTTGAGCGGAGCCCGCAGGGCTGCAAGCTGGCGGCGTCATGGTGGGGACGGAGAAGGAGCAGGTACCGCAGCGCGGGTCAGGGAGGGAGCTGGGCGGGGTCTGCAGAAGCGGTGGGGTCCGGGGTCCCGGGATGGGGAGGTGAGGTTCCGGGATGGGGGAACTAGGCCCCAGGGGTCCCGGGATGGGGTTCTGGGGTTCTGGGGTCCCGGCATGGGGAGCAGGGTGCTGAGGTCCTGGAGGTGTCCCCGGGGCTCACGGGGCTGTCTGACCCGGGTCCCCGTCCCGCCCTCGTTCCGGTCCCCAGAGCTGGATCCCTAAGATCTTCAGGAAGAAGGTGTGCACGACGTTCTTAGCGGCCTTGGACGATGCCGGGTGAGCACTTCCACCCGGCAGCCTGGGCCGCGCAGGGTGGCCGGCCCCGCCCCCAAAGAGGCCCCGCCCCAAAGATGGCCCCGCCTCCTCCCAGCAGAAGGCTCAGCCCATTTGAGCCAGACGTTGCCCACCGCACAGTCCTCCGCCCCGCCCCCCAGGCCTGGACCGTACACGCCGGGTCCTGCAAACTGCGGGGGCCCCTCCCTGCCCACCGCCGGTCTTGCCCTACGGTTCATAGGTCCCGCCCACCACAAAGGCCCCGCCCTCAGACATGACAGCTCACCACAGAGAGGTCCCAGCCACCAACCCAACAAAGACAGGCCATGCCCACCAAGGAAGTCCTGACCCCATTCCAAGCAGGCCCCACCCCTGCCCTTGGCCTGGACGACCCAACCTAGGGTGCATCCTCCCCTAGTTTTGCACGTGTGTGTGAATGCTTCAGGGCAACACCTTGTGTCTCTCCTGGTGTCTCTTCCATGTCTCTCTGTCTCTATCACTGTCATCTCTGTCTACTTTAGCTCTCAGTGCCATCCATCATCCATCCATCCATCCATCATCCATCCATCCATCTCTCTGTCTCTGTCACTGTCATCTCTGTCTACTTTAGCTCTCAGTGCCATCCATCATCCATCCATCCATCATCCATCCATCGATCCATCCATCCATCCATCCATCCATCGATCCATCGATCCATCCATCCATCCATCCTGATTCAAGGCACCCAGAGCCAGTGTATGCCCTAGCATAACCCCCAGGCCTGTTGGCAGTTCAGAGTTCTGGGACTTTGGGCAAGTAATTTCCCCTCTCTGGGTGTGCCCCTCACCTGGGCACAGCAGCTCCTCCCTCCTGGGGTTGCTGTGCAAACTAAACAAGGTCACTCAGGTGTTTCTAGAGCTCAACCAACCCAGCACCTGATAAACACCCGGAAATATCTACAAATCCCATGTGAAGGTGACAGTTACCACAGCTTGCTGTGGTAACTGAGCAAAGGTTTCAGCTGCCCTACAGGGCTGCAGCCGAGGTCTCCCCAGGGGTATCTGGCTTTATAGCCATTCTCAAGATGGCCTTGGGGCCTGAGGGACTTCTGCCTTCCTAACAGAGTGTGCTTTTTTGTCATGCGTCTCACTGAGATGCTGTGTGTAACTGTGTGTAAATAAACACACAAACTGGTTTGCTGATGGGTGCTGTCCCTAGTACTTAGGAACCTTGGGTGGGGGTGGGGTGGGGGGAGATTGTTGTAAGTGGGAGGAGATGGAAGCAAGTGGGATGCTGGTGACACTGGAAGGCTTTAGTCGTGTGGTGCTTGGAAAGTCACTCTGGTAGCCGGAACAGCATGTATGAAGTACCCCCAATGACAGCATGGTGTGGCTCGAAAACAGAATGGAGTTCAGTGTGTAAAGTGTGCTGTCATAAGAGAGGAGGCTGATGCCAGACCTCACAGGCGCTGGGAGGTCACCCTGATTAGGAAGGATGTCATCCTCCAGTGCTGGGGAGGGACAGAAGGGGCCGGGTGGGCAGTACATGCATGGGCCGTAGGAAGATGAATAGGAGTTCAGGAAGCCCAGGAGTGGAACGGGTGGAGCTTGGGGACCAATGTTCTGGGGACTGGGGCCTAAGGGCCATCATCACCAAGATGGGGAGCCCAGAAAAACAAGCAGGCTTGGGAAGGGGTGCTGAGCACAGCCTGGGCTTCTGTGGAATGATGAGCCTGGAGGGCAGGGCAGGTGGTGGGACCCCAGTTGGGATTCAGCAGAGGATGGGGCTCACAGTGGGGTCTGAGAGGTCCCAGCTGTGGATGGAAAGTGAGACCAAGGAAGTAGGTGAGATGTCACAGACACAGAAGTCAGGGAGAGTGCAAAGGCCGACTGCACGGCCAGTTTCCTCCAAACCCTCCCTTCCCTCCTTCTTCCCTTCTCTCCTCTCTCTTCCCCCTTCCCCTCCTCTCCTCCCTTCCCCCCTTCCCCTCCTCTCCTCCTTCCCCCCTTCCCCTCCTCTCCTCCTTCCCCCTTCCCCTTCTCTCTTCCTTCCCTCCCTCCTCCCTCCTCCCTCCCTCCCTCCCTCCCTTCTTTCCTTTCTTCCTCTCTCCTCCCCGCTCTCTCTTTTCTCTCCCTTCCCTCTTCCTCCTTCCTTTCTTGCATGGAAAAGTTTGCCCGGTGGTAGAGCATGTCCTTAGCATGCCCTGGGGTTCCCTCTCCAGAACTCAAACTGAAACTAAGCGCCAAACTCTGCCAGGTGTGGTGGAACACACTTGTCATGCCAGCACTCAGGAGGCTGAGGGAACAGGATTGTTCCAATTTCCTGGACTACAGCACTCAAAAAAACAAAATCCCCAAAACAACAAAACGCCCTCACGTTTCTGAATGCCTCTGAAGGCTGGCAGCAGCTGGCCACCTCTTTTTTTTTTTTTTTTTTTTTTTTTAGGGAGCTCTTTCTTAACTTTCTTTCTGGTCCCTGTGGGCCTTCGATTGGAGAACCGTGGAGGGCACCGAGGCTGGGACATTCTTGGGTACCCTGGGGACAACAAAGGGAAGCCAGGGCCAGGGCCAGGGCAGTGGTGGGGGACAGACTGGGGCGAGGGTTTCCAGCAGGAGAGTGTGCCGTAGTCTTGGCCACCTTCTGACAGGAAGATGACACCTGAATAGCGGCCATTGTGCTTCAGCAAAGCAAAGGTGGCAAGAGGCAGGCGGGCATGGGACGTGCCAGCAGCTTGTCACCAGAACCTCCTTCTGAAGTGGAGAGGTCCCTGTCTGTGCCCAGTGTGCACTGAGCCCCTGAGATGTGGCCATGTGACCTGGGAACTGGGTTTTCCTTTGGTTTCATTTTGTGTGTGCAGGTGCACATGTGTGCAACACACATGTGTGGAGACCAGAGGACAGCCCTGGGTATCACTGTTCAGGCACTCTCCACCTTGTTTTTTTTTTTTAAATATTTTATTTTATGTGTGTGTTTAGCCTGCATATATGTGTATGCACCACATGGGTGCAGTGCCCTTAGATTCCAGAAGAGGGTGTGGAATCCCCTGAAACTAGAGTTACAGGCAGTTGTGAGCCACCATATGGGGGCTGGGAACCAAACCCCAGGTCCTCTGCAAGTGCAGCCCGTACTCTTAACCACTCAGCCATCTCGCCTTGATTTTTGAGACCATGGTCTCTCCACTGGCCTGGGGCTTGCCACTTGGCTAGGCTGGCTAGCCAGCCAGTCCTAAGGATCCTCCTGTCTCTGCCTTCTCAGTTCTGGGATTATAAGTATGTACCATCATGTCTGGCTTTTTTACATGGGTTCTTGGGGTAGAACTCAGGTCCTCAGACTTGCAAGGCAAGCACTTTACCCACTGATTTAATTTTAACTCATTAGGGTATAAGGCATTGTAGGTGACAGACCTCTGGGGGTGAGGCTCTACAAGGCAGACTCTAGAATGTTCTGTGTAGAAGTTTTGCCTGGAAGAGTAGAGGGAAGGGAGGAGGTCCAAGAATGGGGTTGAGATGGGTAAGAGGATAAAGTGGGGAAAGTGAGGCATATCAGGGCCCTGTCATTAAAGAAGACTGTATCCTTTACTGCAGTTCTGGGAAGACAGTAGACCTTAGGAGCTGGTCTGGGTGTGTGTCCTGTGTATGAACCAGTAATTTCACCCCTTTATATCATCATTTCTGTCAAACTGGTCATTATGCCAGGTGTTAATGGCTCACACTTGTCATCCCAGCACTCAGGAGATAGAAGGATCAGGAGTTCAAGGCCAGCCTGTGCTACAAAGGGAGTTTGAAACCAACCTGGGGTACATGAGACTCTGTCTCAAAAAACAAAAGAGGGCTTTTTGCCAAGTAGGCACAGAGTCCTGGGTTCCATGCCCAGTACCAAAGTAAGCCTGGGTGGTGCATGCTTGTAATTTCAGCCCAGAGGAAGCTGAGGCAAGAAGCTCTGGAGTTCAAGGCAAGAAAAATTAATAAATAAATAAAAAAGAAAAGGTACTGGAGACCCACCTTGGCTGGATAGCTAGTTCAAGGCCAGCCTGAGACCTGGTCTCAAAAAAACAAAAGCTAGGGCTGGAGAGCTGGCTCAGTTGTTAAGAGCACTGGCTGCTCTTGCAGAGGACCCATGTTTGGTTCCCAGCACCCACATGGCAGCTAACAACCATCTGTAACTCTAATCCCAGAGGATCGACCGTGCCTTCTGGCCTCTGTGAACATTGCATGCACATGGTGCACTTACATGCAGGCAATTTTTTACTTATAGTAAAAAGTAAAAAATAGCAAATATAGTAAATAGTAAAAAATTTTTTCATGCCGGGCATGGTGGTGCACGCCTTTAATCCCAGCACTTGGGAGGCAAAGGCAGGTGGATCTCTGAGTTCAAGGCCAGCCTGGTCTACATAGTGAGTTCAGGTCAGCTGGGGCTACAGGGATACTCTGTCTCAAAGAGACCCCCCCCAATTCATTCATTTATTAATTTTAAGTTTTTATTATTTTGTCTTTTTGAGACAGGATCTCCTTGCAGCCCCAGCTGGCCTTGAATTCAGTTTGCCTGCCTCTGCCTCCCGAGTGATGGGATTAAAGGGGTATGCCACCACTTCTGGCATAAAATTAAAAAACAAAACAAAACAAAACCCAAACAAGGCCATTTTTTAGACATAGCAGCACCTCTGGGAGGAATGTTCTCTGGGCAGCCGCCTCCGCAGGGCCTCCCGGGCTGGTGTCCAGGGCTCCAAGGCCGCGGAACAGCATGTTGGTGGACGAGAGGCTTTGAGTCTCTTGTAAGTCAGGATTATGTCAATGGCACTGATCAGGAATAAATTCGTACTGGTGTTGATCAGTGTATCCACAAGTTTTTGGACATTGCAAGACAGACTGTTTTTTCTTGTAAAAAAAGGTCGCAGTTGTCTGTCCAGAAATCAGAGCAGGTTATCAAAGAGGATGTCTCAGAACTAAGGAGTGAATTGCAGCAGAGAGATGCTCTGGTTCAGAAGCACTTGACAAAGCTGAGGCATTGGCAGCAGGCGCTGTTGGACATCAATGTGCAACACAAAAAAAACCAACCTAAATCCCCTGGGGCTCCCTGGCCTGCCTGGAGCAGGCATCTGCCAATATCCCTGTACCGCTGAAGCGGCCTTAAGAGCAGTCTGGCAAATGAGACAGCCCTCTCTTGCCCGATGCACATGGCATTTTGGAAGAACTCTCCTGGAAAATGAGTCGATGTCAGTTTTATGTTCCTAATGGTTTATGACTTCTTTTTGAGATAGGACTTTATTATGAGGCCCAGGTTGACCTTGAACTTATGATTCCCTGCCTCAACGTTCCTGCCGATTTCTTGAGTATCTTATAAAATGCCTATAGCTTAACAAGCTAAGGAAGCTTTTTGTCCTTGCAAAGTTCAGGCTGTTAGAGTATCTGGGACACAGTTTCTTCTCTGGGTTTTTAAAAAATATTTTTATTTTATGTGAATTCGTGTCTTTTTTTTTTTTGCAATTGTTAGATTAGTTTGGTATCGCCTGAAGGAACAAATTGTGATAGTTTGAGAAGTCAGGGGTTGTGGAGTTTGGTTGTCAAGACTTAATAACCATCCATAGTAGGATAGACAAATTTGTTACCTTTCGAGACTGAACTACCCCAGTAAGAGGAAGGTGATAGCGTTGGTCAGCATATTTTGCAAGTGGCTTACTAAAGGGTTGAAACACACTAGATATTAGCACAGTAGGTGGTGTTGCAGGCCTACCTTGATGCTGGCTTTTATTTGGGGTGTGATTTATGGGATATTTGTTTACTATTATGAGGGTACATGTATAGGGGGCATAGCATGCCTAATGCTGTCAGGCTGTGCAGAGGTAGGTCAATGTAAGGAACAGGGTCACAGTTGGCACTAAGGCATGATGGGTTAAAACTTACTTGTTTCTATGAGTTTGATTTGCTTGTGTATCACATTTAAAATTTTCCCTATGGATTGTGATCTGTATGTGTCCCTGTGTAACTTGCTCTATGGTATGCCTGTGAAAATTATGCATTGTTCTCCTTGAACATGCAAGGTCTTATTTATTTTTGTATATGATAATTCTAGTTCGTTTTCTCTATGTGCTTGGTTGTAATGCTGTTTGCCATGTGAACCAATGAGTACCAGCCCAAGGCCAACAAATTCCCTTAATTAGAACCAATAGGTTAAAGACAGCTTCAAAAAGTTGTTCGGGCTGGGCGGGCGTAGTGGCACACTTGTAATTCTAGCAGTTGGGGGGTGGAGACCGGAGGATCAGAGTTCAAGGTCATCCTCAGCTAAATAGCAAGTTTGAGGCTAGACTAGGCTACAGAGGTGCTGTCTCAAATACCAAACAAAAACAAAACACCTGTTTTATGAAGCTCTTACTGGCAGCTTTAGATTTTGTGGCTAAAAACCTAAATAAACTGAGCAAGGCGTGGTGGCACATGCCTTTAATCCCAGCACTAATCCCAGCACTCGGGGAGGCAGAGGCAGGCAGAGCTCTGTGAGTTCAAGGCCAGCCTGGTCTACATAGTGAGTTCCAGGCCAGATGGGGCTACAGGGAGACCCTGTCTCAAAAAGGCCAAAAAAAAAAAACCTAAATAAACTGATATGTTTTGGTCAGTATTTCAATAATAAAAGTGACAAAAATACTAAAAACTTGTCTTATTAAAAACAACAACAACAACAACAAAAAAAACAAGGGGCTAGAGAGATGACTCAGTGGTTAAGAACACTGGTTGTTCTTGTGGAAGACCCGGGTTCGGATCCCAGCACCCACACGGCAGCTAACAACTGTCCATAACTCCAGTTCCAGGGGATTCGACAGCCTCTTCTGACCTCTGCGGGCATTGCACAACATGGGTACACTTACCTACATGCCGGCAATACACGCAAACACGTAAAATAAAAAATAATAAATAACGGGCTGGAGAGATGGCTCAGCGGTTAAGAATACTGACTATTCTTGCAGAAGACCCGGATTCGAATCCCAGCCCCCACATGGCAGCTAACAACTGTCCATAACTCCAGTTCCAGGGGATTCGACAGCCTCTTCTGACCTCTGCGGGCATTGCACAACATGGGTACACTTACCTACATGCCGGCAATACACGCAAACACGTAAAATAAAAAATAATAAATAAAAAAAATTTAAAAAAAAAATAAATAAATAAAATTTTTAAAAAACCAAAACAAAAGAAAACAACCCTTTTTCTTGGTTTAGCTCACTCAGATTCCTCAACTACTGGTGAGCTCTACAACCTGAAATCTTTCTGGAACTGGGGGGTCAGGGAGGCTTGATTATATTTTCAACTGAACCCCTCATTCCCTGAGTCCCTGCCCCTCCCTCTTAAAAACCGAGGTGCCAGTCATGTGACCATCAAGGGAGCCTTGCGCACTTATAATTTTTAACATTTATTTTTAGTGTGTGTCTGTGGGTATGTGGGTATGTGTATGTGTGAGTACAGAGCCCTCAGAAGCCAGAAGAGGGTTTCAATCCTCTGGAGCTGGAGTTACAGGCGGTTGTAAACACACATGTGGGTATTGGGAACTGAACTCCGGTCCTCTGCAAGAGCAGTAAGTGCTTTAAAACACTGAACTATCTCGCCAGCCCTTATTTGTTTTATTTTTAATTGTGTATATTTCTATCTCTGTGTGTGTGTATGTGTGTGTGTGTGTGTGTATACACCATGTGCATGCAGGTGCCCTTTGAAGCCAAAAGAGGGTGTTGGTTCCCCTGGAGCTGGAGTTACAGGTGGTTGTGAGCCACCTGATGTGGGTGCTGGGAACTCAAACCAGGTCCTCTGCAAGCGCAGCCAGTGCTCTTGACCACGTTCCAGTTCAGCGTACATTTATTTAGGGAGACAAACGCTGTGCCTATGGAGTCCAGAAACGGAAACCCTCTTCTTTCCTCACAAAGGCCCAATGCAGTGGACATCAGGTAGAGCTGTTTTACCTTCTAGTTGGTACGGGGCTCAGGCCCCAGCACCTGGCTTTCTCTAGGAGAGGAAGGGGAGCGGAAGGGCAGAGGCTGGGACACAGGCAGGCGCCTGGCAAGCCCCTCCTTGCCGGCTGTGGGGGACCCTGAAAAAGGAATGACTTTATCACTGTGTTATTCAAGGATATTTAAAGCTCTGTGTGAAGTTCACGCAGCCATCTTCAGCTGGGGCTGGTTGCCATCCTCGCTTCAGGAAACACTACATGATTTTCTTGGCTCCCCCCTTTCCGAGGTGCTATAAATTGTCTTTGTATTGGAGGAGGAAATGTAGGCTCAGAGGGGTGAAGACATTTGCCCCAAATCACACATCTGCCTCAGCCTCTGATACATAAACTCTCTGAATCACTTTTCTCTAAGAGCAATTTTTTCTGTTGTTTTGAATTTTCCTTTTCCTGTGGATGTTATCTGTTTGGACTCAGGACACTATATTTGAACAGCAAGGACACTACTGATGGCCACCTGAGTTTCCCCATCTGACCCTGTGGGCCAATCTCTCAGTCTTCAGCTAACTTGGGGTAAAGATAGTTGTAGGGCCTGTCCCTCAGTTTCTCCCTCCAACAGTCAAAGCCAGTGCTGGGTTCAGTGTGGACTCTGGGTCCATGCAAACAGGATATGGACATTTGTATAGGATGTGGTTGGTGGGGATGTCCAAGCTCACTCTCTACCCTTGCACCCCCAGAGGGACCTTGTGCCAGTGTGGACGACCGCGAAATGCCCACCCGTCCGTGGCTGTGGAGGATGCCTTCGGGGCAGCTGTGGTGACCGAGTGGAACAGTGATGAGCATACCACAGAGAAGCCCACCGATGCCTATGGCGACCTGGACTTCATGGGCTCTGGCCGCAAGCCCAGCAACGTGAGGCCTGCCTGTCTGGGTGCCCAGGCTGGGTTGGGCAGGGCAATGGCCCAACGTGTCTCCCCACTGGCCCGCACAGTCTCTGTCTCTGGGTCTCAGTCTCTGCCCCCCCTCCAATTTCTGGGTCTCTGTCTCTTTGTGGGTCTCTGTCTGAGTCTCCGTCTCTGGGTCTTTGTTTCCCTTTATTTCTGAGTTTTTTCTCTCTCTCTCTCTCTCTCTCTCTCTCTCTCTCTCTCTCTCTTTAAAATCTCTGTCTCTGTCTCTCTGTCTCTGTCTCTCTCTCTCTCTCTCTCTGTCTCTGTCTGTCTATCTGTCTGTCTCTCTTTCTATCCTTATCTGTCTGGGTCTGACCCCCTGAGAATCTCTCTCTCTCTCTCTCTCTATCTCTCTCTGTCTCTCTCCCCCTGAGTGTCTTTCTCTCTCTGTCTCTCTGTCTCTGTCTGTCTATCTGTCTGTCTCTCTTTCTATCCTTATCTGTCTGGGTCTGACCCCCTGAGAATTCTCTCTCTCTCTCTCTCTCATCTGTCTGGGTCTGTCCCCCTGAGAGTCTCTCTGTGTGTCTCTCTCTGTCCTCATCTGTCTGTCCCCCTCTGTCTCTGTCTCTCTGTTCCCCACATGTCCCCTCCTCCTGTGTCCACAGTTCCTCCGGCTCTCTGACCGCACAGATCCGGCCACCGTGTACAGTCTCATCACCCGCTCTTGGGGCTTTCGTGCCCCAAACCTCGTGGTGTCGGTGCTTGGGGGGTCGGGGGGCCCGGTGCTCCAGACCTGGCTGCAGGACCTTCTGCGTCGTGGGCTGGTGCGTGCTGCCCAGAGCACAGGTGACCTCAGAGGGCAGGGCCTGTGTCTCCTGGGCCGCAACCCTGCTGCCCCCCAGCTGGTGGGCACTACAATCATTCCCACGTCTTTGTCTCACTGCCCCTCCCATCCCTCCCCTCTCTGTCCTGCACAGGTGCCTGGATCGTCACAGGGGGCCTGCACACAGGCATTGGCCGGCATGTGGGTGTGGCGGTGCGAGACCACCAGATGGCCAACACTGGGGGCAACAAGGTCGTGGCCATGGGTGTGGCTCCCTGGGGTGTGGTCCGGAACAGAAACATGCTGATCAACCCCAAGGTGGGAATGGGGCTCAGAGAAGGGACTGGGCCTTGAGTGCTGGTCTGAGGGAGGAAGGCTGGGGAGGACTCCTGGGTCTGAGGGAGGAAGGTTGGGGTCTGAACTCCTGGGTCTGAGGGAGGAAGGCTGGGGAGGACTCCTGGGTCTGAGGGAGGAAGGCTGGGGAGGACTCTTGGGCATGAGGGAGGAAGGCTAGGGTCTGAACTCCTGGGTCTGAGGGAGGAAGGCTGGGGAGGACTCCTGGGTCTGAGGGAGGAAGGCTGGGGTCTGAACCCCTGGGTCTGAGGGAGGAGGCTGGGATCTGGACTCCTGGGTCTGAGGGAAGATGTCAGGGTTTGGTCCTCTGCATCTGAGGGAGGAGCATCTTGTCCTTCCTGAAGGACTCTTTTATCTGGCCTTGTCCCAGGGCTCGTTCCCTGCAAGGTACCGGTGGCGAGGTGACCCTGAAGATGGAATGGAGTTCCCCTTAGACTACAACTACTCTGCGTTCTTCTTGGTGGATGACGGCACGCATGGCCGCCTGGGTGGTGAGAACCGATTCCGCCTGCGGTTTGAGTCCTATGTGGCTCAGCAGAAGACTGGAGTGGGAGGTGAGCAAGACTTGTGCCCATGGGCCAGCACACAGGACCCCAGTGACCTGCTGCCATCAAAATGTGGGAACTTCCCTGTAGTCCAGAGTCTTGTCCATTTTTTGAAGCATCTTGCGAGGTGTGGTAATGTAGGCCTGTAATCCCAGTACTTGGGAGGAGCAGGAGGATCAGGAGTTTAAGGTCATCCTTAGCTGCAAAGGGGTTTGAGGCTAGCCTGGGCTACATCAACCCATATGTCAAAAAAACAGAAGGGAGAGACTTGAGAGATGGCTCAGTAGTTAAGAGCCCTTGCTGCTCTTGCAAAGGGTAAGATTCAGTTCCCAGCACCCACGTCAGGCAGCTCACAACTGCCTGTAACTCCTGCTCCAGGGGACCTGACATCCTCTTCTGTCCTCTGTGGGCACTGCACTCACGTGCACATACCCACATGGAGACACATATTCACATAATAAAAAAAAATAAAAATAAGAGTTGGAGAGATGGCTCAATGGTTAGGAGCACTGGCTGCTTTTGCAAAAGACCTGGGTTCAATTCCCAGAACCCACATGGTAGCTAACAACCTTCTATAACTCCAGTTCTGGGGGATCTGACACCCTCCTCTGTCCTCCACTGGCATTGCACGACATGGGTGCACTTACATACATGCAGGCAATACACTCATACACATAAAGTAAAAATAATAAATAAATAAAAGAAAAAAGAAAATTGTAAAAACAGAAAGGAGGGAAGATTATCTCAAAAAATCCCCCTTGCATACAGAAAAACACACAAAGTAAACATGTTGGTGGGTTTTTAACTCTGAAATCACTCACGTAACCAGCAACTAGACTTCAAGAACAGCATGTTATAAGTCCCAGAACCTTCCAGTTCAGTTCCACCCTGTCTCTAACCCCTGACAACTACAGTCTGTTCATTGCTGTAGTCTTGTGTTTGTGTGGAGGTTGGCTACACGGAATACAGTTTGAAGCTCCCTGATTCAAAATGCCTAGGACTAGAAATATTTCCAACTTTAGAGGTTTTCCGATTTTGGAATCTCTGTATGGATTTTACCTGTTGAGCACCCACCCCTAAGCAGAAAAAAATCAGAAATAAAAATGTTCCCAACTCTGACAGCTGTTGAGCACAGGGGTAACAGATAGAGATGTTTTGTGTTTAAGCATTGTGGATGGGTTCCTCAACTGTAGTGAAGCCTGTGGCCTTGGAGACAGATTTTCTTCACAGAGTAGAAGGTTTTATGGCTCATTCAGTGTGTGTTCAACTTAACAGCTCAAGTCATAAAAAGGGTTGTAAAGACGTTATCTTTCTTGCCCAGTTCCGCCCTCCTCCCTCCTGGGTTATCATATTTGAAGACTTGGGAGTTTAGCCTTTCACAGATCCATGTGATGAAATTCTGTGCTTTCGTATTTCCACATATATGGTCTCTCTCCTTTCTGTTTCTCTTTCTTTTAGTTTTCTTCTTTCTTTTTAAAAACTTTTATTTTTATTTTGCTGAGTGTAGGTAATGTCTTGCAATGCCCACAGAGGTCAGAAGAGGGTGTCGGAGGCCCTAGAATTGGAGTTAGACAGGTTGTTAGCCGCCATGTGGGTGCTGGGATTCGAACCCAGGTCCTCTGCAAGAGCAGCCAATGCTCTTAACCACTGAGCCATTTCTCCAACCCCTTTCTTTCTTCCTTCCCTCTTTCCCTCCCTCCCTCATTTATTTATTTATTCATCCATTCATTCTTCACAGCAATCCTGCTGCCTCAGCCTTCCAAGGGTTAGAATTTCAGGTGTGAGTCACTATAACTGACTCTATACGGTATTTCTTTCTCCTTTGTGTGTGTGTGTATTATATATAATCTATTACATTTTTCTCATGAATATCCTTTAGGTACAAATTTCTCTCTTGCTTCCTCCTCCTCCCCCTCTTCTCCCTCCTCCCCCTCCTTCTCCTCCTCATCCTACATCTTTTCTCTGCCGCTGCTCCCAGTGCTCTGAGCACACTAGGCGCATGCCTGACACTGAGCTACACCCCTGGCTTTCTTGGTTCTTCTGTGTCCTTTACTAAAGGTGCAACATCTCATCTAAAAGTTTCTCAGCTGACACATGTTAGGGGTTTTGTAATGTTTGGTACTAGAAACAATGCTGAGCACATCTGTGTCCTAGTGTACAGATGTAAGCTCTGAGCACATCTGTGTCCTAGTGTACAGATGTAAGCTCTGAGCACATCTGTGTCCTAGTGTACAGATGTAAGCTCTGAGCACATCTGTGTCCTAGTGTATAGATGTAAGCTCTGTAGTTCTCACCTGACATTGGACTTTACAGGCAGGACTGGATAACTTTGTAGAACTTTGTAGCAGTTTTCACCCTCATTAGAAATAGGTGTGTCGGGTGGGCGAGATATTGCAGCAGGTAAAACGCTTACTGCTAAGCTGGACGACTTGAGTTCAGTTCCCAGGACCCACATGGTGGAACTTCCACAAGTTGTCCTCTGACCTCCACACATGCATTGTGGTACACATGCACTCACACATATGTGCACACACACAGGAAAAATACTTAATTAAAAAAAAGAAACACCACTTTTAGCCAGATGTGGTGGCTTATAACTGTGATCCCGGCACTTGGGAGGCTGAGGCAGGAAGATAATGAAGCCAAGGTCAGCCAGGCACAGAGTGAGTTCACGGCCAGCCTAGGTTACCGAGTGAGGTTCTGTCCCCCCAAACCCAAACCGACAACAGCAGAAAAAGAAAACACCCATTTTAATTCTAACATTTCTTTTTTGTGTGTTACCACCTTAGCTCAGAGTTCCAGGCTAGGTGGGGAGACTGGTCATGAAGTGTAGTTTATTATTTTAGTGGGAATATAATTAACATACGATAATCTTATATGATTTTATTATTGGACTTTGTTATTTTTATGGTGCTTGGATTATTTATCTATTTGTAGTTCCTTCATTTTCTACTTGAACTTTCACCTCTCAGGGTTGAATCAGCAGAGTCATTCAAGAGCCTGTGTCCTAAGTCCTCCTTTCTCTCTAGATGTTAGACAGTGCCAACCTTAATTCACATCTGGCCTCCAAGCCCATTGTGGTGGTGCACACCTGTCATCCCAGCACTCGAGAGGTAGAGGCAGGGAGGATCAGAAACTCTAGGTCATCCTTGGCTACATAATGAGTTTGAGGCCAGCCTGGGCGACATGAAACTCTGTCTCAAAGGAACAAACCAAGGGCTCAGTGGATAAGGTGTTTTTGCCTTACACGTGTAAGGACCTAAGTTTGGATTCCCAGAAGCCACATAAAGCTGGATGCAGCAGTGTACATCTGTAATCCCAGCATGCCCACGGTAAGGCAGGAAGTAGAGACAGACTGCCGGGAAGCTAGCGAGCCAGGTGTATGCAGTGGTGTATAACAAGAGACACTGCCTCAAAACAAGATCAAAGGTGAGGAACAACACCTGGGTTTGTCCTCTGACCACACACTGTGACATGTGCACACCTGCACTCTCACACACACTGACACACATGTTCATGCACACAGATGGACACCACACACACATTAATAATAAAACCCATAAAATCTGGTTCCCTTCCCAAAGATGACAAACAATAATAATTCCTATACTAGAAATGATGGTACAGAAGTAGACACTTGCTGCCAAGCTTGATGACCTGAGTTTGATCTCCAGGATCCACAAGGCAGCCAGAGAGAACCGACCCCCACAAATTGTCCTCTGATCTCCACATGCTCCTGAGCACAGGCCCCCAAATACTATCTTAAAAAATATAAAGATTTGGGCCTGGAGAGATGGCTCAGCATCCATATGGTGGTAACTCCAGTTCCAGGGGAAGCCAGCACTCTCTCCTGACCTCTGTAGGCATTGCATGACACGGATGCACTTACACACATGCAGGCAATACACCCATACACATAAAAATAAATATAATAAAATAGTTCCCTGTGTGTGTGTGTGTGTGTGTGTGTGTGTGTGTGTGTTTGTGCTGGGCGTGGTGGTGCATGCCTTTAATCTCAGCACTTGGGAGGCAGAGGCAGGTGGGTTTGACGCCAGCCTGGTCTACATAGGAAGTTCCAGGCCAGCTGGGACTTTAGGAAGACCCTGTCTCAAAAAGACAAAAAAAAATACAAAAACCTCTATTTATCTGTCTGTCTATCTATCTATCTATCTATCTATCTATCTATCTATCTATCTACCATCTATTTGTTTTCATTTTATGTGTATGAGGGTTTGGCTGCATGTATGTGTACCACAAGCATGCAATTAACAGCCAGAAGAAGGTATTTAATTGTAATTGGAGTTACAGATGGTTGTTAGCTGCCTTGTAGGTCCTGGGAACTGGAACCCAGGTTCTTTGCATGAACAACCAGTGCTCTTAACTGGCTCTAGCTCCTAAATAAATAAATACATTTTATTATTATTATTATTATTATTATTATTATTATTATTATATTATTACTTTTTTTTTTTTTTGGTCTTTTTGAGACAGGGTCTCCCTGTAGCCACAGGTGACCTGGATTCGCTATGGAGACCAGGCTGACCTCGAACTCACAGAGATCCGCCTGCCTCTACCTCCCGAGTCCTGGGATTAAAAGCATGTGCCACCACGCCCGGCCTAAATAAATAAATTACTGACTAAAAAAAGAATGACAATTCCTATGAGCCTAAGCCACAGGGTTGGGACAAGGTCAGTGTTTGCCCCAGGGATTCCTGGGAAATATAGTCCTGTCTGATCCCCAGCAAAGGCTGATGGGAGGTGACCAAGCCCCCCCCCCCTTCTTTCAGGGACTGGAATTGACATCCCTGTCCTCCTCCTCCTGATCGATGGTGACCAGAAGATGTTGAAGGTACCTGGGCTACGTGCTTGTGTCTGAAGTAGGAGAGCTGAGAGCCAGGAGGGATGTGGGGACTGGAGGGCTGGACCTTGACCGGCTCTCCTCTTGATTGGCAGCGGATAGAGGATGCCACCCAGGCTCAGCTTCCCTGCCTCTTGGTGGCTGGCTCTGGGGGTGCTGCGGACTGCCTGGTGGAGACCCTGGAAGACACATTGGCCCCTGGGAGTGGGGGACTCAGGCGAGGTGAAGCCAGAGATCGGATTAGACGTTACTTCCCCAAGGGAGACCCTGAGATCCTGCAGGCCCAGGTATGGTCTTGTGGGCCTGAGGTGGGAGGGGCCTGGAGCTGGCGACTGAGCTCTGGGTTCTGCAGGTGGAGCGGATCATGACGCGGAAGGAGCTGCTGACCGTCTATTCATCAGAAGATGGCTCCGAGGAGTTTGAGACCATCGTTCTGCGGGCCCTGGTGAACGGTAGGGCGGGTCTCTGCGGTCCACCCTCCTCAGCCTCAGGCACCTGGCTTGGCCCTCTCTCCCCCTCCTTCCTCTGAGGCCACCCCTTTTCTTTCCTAGATCTTTTCCCTGTTTCTTAGGGTTCTGCACGGTGCTGTCAGACAGCTTTCCCCAGAAACCTCCATTGTGTTTTGAACATTTCCCTCTTTCCCCATCTGTCCATCCACATGTCCATTAGCCTCCCCGTGCTTCATCGATGCATAATTCCGTCCGTCCTTTGTTCTGCCATCTGTTTGTCCATCTGCCTGTCCATCCATCCAGCCTTCTGTCCATGTACCCACCCATCCACCCAGCCTTCCGTCTATGTACCCACCAATGCACCTATCCATCCATTCTTCCACCTACCCCCACTTATCCATCTATCCACCCATCCACCATCCATCATCCATCCAACCACCATCTATGTCCATCCATCCATCTACTCACTCATCTACCCATCCATGTAGCCATCTATCATCCACCCACCCATCTGCCTATCCATTCACCTATCCACCCACCCACTTATCCATCCAACCACCCTGCCATCCCCCCATTCCCTTATATGTCATCCGTCTACCCATGCATCCACTTATCTATCCATCCATTCAGCCATCCATCCATCAGCCATCCAACCCATTCAACTATCCATCCATTCATCCTTCCGTCAATCCGTCCACCCATTTACTCATCCTTCCATTCATCTATCTATGCATCCTCTTATCCATCCATCCATCATCCACCCACCCACTCAGCTGTCCATCCATCCATTAGTCCATCTACCCACTTACCCACCCACCCATCCTCCAATCTATCCTCCCATGCATCCACCTGTCTTTTCATCCTTTCATCCATCTCCCCGTGCACCCACCTATCCATCCATTCATCTTTCTACCCACTTATCCATCCACCCACCCACTCATCTATCCATCTACCTACTTATCCATCCATCGATCTGTCCATCCACACATTTATTCATCCACCCACCCATCCATCCACCCAATTACCCATTCATCCATCATCCACCCACCCACTGACCTGTCCATCCATCCATCTTTCTATCCACCAGTCCCTTTAACTCTTCATTCACACATCCACTAACAATTCTATCCACTGATTCTTCTTTCCATCCATCCATTCGACAGCCTCTCCATCTCTTGGACCTTCGTTTTCTGCCTGCCATCAATATGCATTAAGCACTGTGGCTGAATGTGAATCAAAGCACTGTCATCCAGTGAGGAACTCCTGATATTTCACTAGACCTCACAGCTTAGAGAACTGAATGTTGAAACCCAGGCAGGAAGCATCACGACTGCCTGATAGAGGTTGGGGATGGGAATCATTTATTTATTCAACAAACTATATCCAAGGCTTTTACTCTCAAAGAACCCTTTTCATACTACTAGAGTTGTTTAGACCCTTTTTGTGGTTTTGTTTTGTAGTGCTGAGATGGACCCCAAAGCCTTCACATGGTAGATAAACTCTCTACCACTGAGCACACCCCACCCCTCACTGGGGGATTCTAGGCAGGGGCTCTACCACTGAGCCACACCCCAGCCCCTCACTGGGGATTCTAGGCAGGGGCTCTACTGCTGAGCCACACCTCAGCCCAAAAGGGGTTCTTAGTAGGATCCCCTTTCCCATATGCTAGAATGTAGGACAAAAGTCTCTGGCAAACCTGGTTCCCTTTTCAGAAGTTCACCTGATGGCCTCCTGGAAGAAAGTCCCAGCCATTATGTGAGATGTGTTGTCGGGTGTGGGCTGTATCCCAGCTGGCTGCAGAGGTGGAAGTGACCACTCCAGCAGGGCACTGGACCTGGAAGCTCAGTCCTGCAGACTATGGCATAGAGTGAATGGAGTTTCAGTGAGGAAGAAGGGGATAAGAGCTCTAATCCTTCCTCTGTCTCTGTCAGGATTAACTGTCCCATTTGGCAGATGAAGGAACTGAGGCTCAGAGGGAGGAAAGTGATTTGCACTAGTTACCCAGCTGCTGGCTTTCTGGGACTGAGGAGTCAGGTCTGTTTGACGCAGTCTCTGGCATGGGGTGTCTGGGGAGACACAAAAGGCTTCATGACTTGTAGCGTGATGGGGAGAGAGTGATGGAGTTGAGACCAGCAGGAGGTTCCGGCCCCACCCCTTGAGGACTCTGCCCTGAGAGGTAGGGGCACCAGGGCCAGTCTGTGTAGAGAGAGAACCAGGAGAGATGAGCCCCTGAAGGAAGACTGCAGACACTGGGGTGGGGGGCACACGACCTGTGCTGACGCCACAGGAACTGGATGGGAAGTGTTTGGGTTTGCCCTCTACTGCTCTGATATAGCACCCTGACCAAAAGCAACTTGAGGAGGGAACACTTTATTTAGCTTACATTTCCAAGCGATAATCCGTCACTGAGGGACCTCAGGGCAGGAAGGAGCTCGAGGCAGGAACTGAAGCAGAGACTATGGAGAATGCTGCTTACAGGCTTGCACCCCTGACGTGCTCAGTTACCTTTCTTATATAGCCCAGGCCCACCTGCCCAGCTATGGCACTGCCCACAGTGGGACGGCCATCCTGTATCGATTGCCAATGAAGAAAATGCTTCATAATTGCTTGTGAGTTTGGAGCCAGCCTGATCTACATGTCTACATGGAGAGTTCCAGGCCAGCCAGGGCTACAAAATGAGACACTGTCTCAAAAATAGAAAATGCCTCACAGACTTGGCCACAGGACAGCTGGATGGAGGAAATTCCTCAACCGAGGGTCCATCTTCCCTGGAGTCTCTATTTTGTGTCAAGAGACAAAACTAACCAGCACAGGAAGTTTGGCACAGAGGCTCTGGGACTGATGGGCTTGTGTGTGGGGGGTGATGAGGGGAAAGCTCCTGGGTGTCTGCCTCACCAAGTAGGGTGACCCGATGGAGGATGAGAGGGTGAGCATGAAGGTGGGGCAGGGGGCCCTCAGGGTAAGTGATGCCAAATTAAGGCACAGTGAACTCTTCCACAGGACAGTCATTCACCCACCAATCCATCCACCCACCAGTGCACCCACCATCACATATCTACCCACCCACCCACCAGTCCACCCATCCATCTATCCACCCACCACCCACCAATCTACCTACCCATTTTCCCATCCATCTACTCATCAATTAACCTGCCCATTCATCCACCCTCCAACCTATCCACCCACACATACAAACATACATACATACATCTACCAAACCACCTACCCATCCATCCATCTACCCACCAATCCATTCACCCACCCATTTACTCATCTTTCTACCCCCGTGCATCCATCCACTCACCATTACTTCCAGCCAACTATCCATCCACCAATTCCTTCATCCACAGATCCATCCTTTGAACCATTCATCAAACCATCCATCCTTCACCCACCAATCCACCTGCCCATTCATTCTCCACCCATCCACCCATCCCTTCATCCATCCAACTACGGATAAGTAAGACCTTACCAACCATTTGCTTTCTTCTTCTTGATGACTTTTGGGAAAGTATGGGCGATACATAGCATGGTAATAAGTTCCACTTTCGATAGACTTTTGTTTTTCAAGAGGAAATAGGAAGCTGTGTGGTCCTGGGCATGTCACTGTCCCTTTCTGGAGCTCTGTTCGTCCAGTTATCAACCTTAGAGGGCACATAGGACAAGCAGAGGATGGTCACAGTTTGGAATTTTTTTCTGTGATTACTGTTGACAACAATGCTGTCAAGAGAGACACTGTAACTCCAATTTGGTAGATAAGGAGACACCAAAATGGACATTTGCCTGATGTCCCCACCCTCTCCCTGACCTGACCTCTCCCTCTCATTTTTCCAGCCTGTGGTAGCTCTGAGGCCTCAGCTTACCTGGACGAGTTGCGTTTGGCTGTGGCTTGGAACCGTGTGGACATTGCCCAAAGTGAACTCTTCCGTGGGGACATACAATGGCGGGTGAGGGGTCAGGACCTGGGGACTGAAGGTTCTGCAGCAGGGGTGCACTGAGTTCTCAGACACTTGGTCCTGTCCCTTCATTGTTGTTATAGCCTTCCCTCCCTTCCTTCATTGTTCACCCATTTCTGGTTGTTCATTTGTCCCCGAGTTCTTCCTTGTCTCCCTTTCTACCCACCCATTTATCCACCCATCCATCTATTCCTCTGTCCATCCCATAACCATCCCCCATCCATCTGTCTATCCACCCACACATCCATCCATCCATCCATCCACCCACCCACCCATCCATCCACCCACCCATCCATCCATCCATCCATCCATTCATCCATCCATCCATCAATTCATCCATCCACCCACCCACCCATCCATCCACCCACCCACCCATCCATCCATCCATCCATCCACCCATCCACCCATCCATCCATCCATCCATCCACCCACCCACCCATCCATCCATCCACCCATTCATTCATACATCCATCCACACATCCACCCACCCACTCACCCATCCATCTATCCATCCACCCACCCATCCATTCATCCACCCATTCATCCATCATCCACCAATCCCTTCATCCATTTGCCAACCATCTAGCCATTCATCCACCTACCAATCACTTTGTTTACTCATCTCTCTACCCACCAGTTTACATACCCATCCATATACACATCCACCTACCAACCCACTCACCAACCCAACCCTCTCTCCCTCCCTTCATCCACCTCCCCATCCACACATCACCTGTGGCTCTGTACCTGTCTCTGTCCTCAGCCTCTGAGCTCACCTGGCCTCTCTTCTCTGCTCATCTCTGTCTCATCCCTCTCTCCCACACAGTCCTTCCACCTGGAGGCCTCCCTCATGGATGCTCTGCTGAATGACCGGCCTGAGTTTGTGCGTTTGCTCATCTCCCATGGCCTCAGCCTGGGCCACTTCCTGACCCCCATGCGGCTGGCTCAGCTGTACAGTGCAGTGCCTCCCAACTCACTCATCCGCAGTCTTCTGGATCAGGCATCCCATGGCGGGGGCACCAAACTACCACCTGTAAAAGATGGGCCTGTAGAGCTCCGACGGCCTAAAGTGGGGCAAGTTCTGAGAACACTGTTGGGGGAGACATGTGCACCGAGGTTCCCTGCCATGGCTGCTCAAGACCCGCACTTAGGGCAGGACTGCAGGGAGAGTGTAAGGACCATAGAGGCTGAGGGCGCATTGTGGGTGCAACATCTGGGAGAGGGTGGGGCTTGGGAAGAGTGTTGCCTATGGGGTCTGGACAGGGCTCCAGAGGGTGTGGTGAAGTCCAGGGGGTGGGGCCAGCTCTTGCCACACCTCTCTTTCCCTGCAGGCCTGTCTGCTCTCTGACTGGGCCACCATGCAACCAACAATGGATGCCAGCTTTGGGCAGGCACCTTGGAGTGACCTTCTCATTTGGGCTTTGCTGCTGAACCGAGCCCAGATGGCCATGTACTTCTGGGAGAAGGTGAGCGCTGGCCCCCACCTGGAATGCTGTTGTCCTTATCTGTACCCTCTGTGCTTAGTGACACCAAGACTCCCTGTGGGGTGTCAGACCTGTCACTCAACATGTACTCAGTCTCTTGTGTTTTGTTTTTCTTTGGTTTTTGTTGTTTGGTTTGAGGCAGATAACCCAGGCTAGCCTTGAACTTGATATTAGCCCAAGATGATCTTGAACATGTGCCACTATCCCTGGATCATGTGGTGCAGGGAACCAAACCCAGGACTTTGTGCATGCTAGACCAGCACTCCTCCAACTGAGACACAACCCAGTCCCTAGTTTTGTTTTGCTGAGTAAGGATTTCCCTATCCCAAGCCAAGCCTGAACTCCGATCTCCAGCTCTATCTCCCAGGTTCTGGGATAATGGCTGTGTACCACCATGAGCTCTGGTCTGTCTCTTGTACACCCACTGCTTTGTTCTCTATTTCCGTATCATGCACACACTTTTTACTTCATTTTCAGTGCTGGGGATGGACCCCAGGGCTTTGCACATGCTGGACAAGTGTTCTATCATGCTGCTACGTCTCCCTATGTAACCCAGGTTGGCCTGGACCCTGTGATCCTCTTGCCTCAGTCTCATGAATGCTGGGATGATGGGCATGTGACACCATGCCTGACTCTGAACTTTTAGAATATATTTATTTATTTACTTATTATTTTATGTGTATGAGTGTATTGCCTGCATGATGTAAGTGCACCCATGTCATGCAGTGCCCACGGAGAGCAGAAGAGGGTGTCAGATCCCCTGGAACTATAGTTACAGATGATTGTTAACTGCCATGTGGTACCAGGAATCCAACCTGGGTCCTCTGCAAGAGCAGCCCGTGCTCTTAACCACTGAGCCATCTCTGCAGGCCCACTGACTCTGAACTTTTGTAAGCACCCTGTTGAGTAGTGTTGACATTGTGTGAAACCATCATTATCCATTCCAGAATTTGTTCCCAGACTGAACTCAGTGCCCATGAAAATAGCCCCTCACTCCTCTCAGCTACCAGCTCCCACTGGCTATTTTACATTTGGGTATGGCCCTAGTAACTTTTATTTATTTATTTATTATTTATTTATTCATTCATTCGTTCATTCATTCATTCATTTAGAGGGTTTCACTATGTAGACCCAGGCAGGCCTGGCACTCAGAGATCCATCTGTCTCTCCAATGCTGGGGTTAAAGGTGTGTACAGACACGCCCAGTGACCTCATTTAAAAAAAAATATTTTATTTAGGGGCTGGAGAGATGGCTCAGAGGTTAAGAACACTGGTTGTTCTTGCAGAAGACCTGGGTTTGAATCCCAGCACCCACATGGCAGCTAACAACTGTCCGTAACGCCAGTTCCAGGGGATCTGACAGCCTCTTCTGACCTCCAAGGGCATTGTACAACACAGGTGCACTTACCTACATGCAGGCAACACACGCATACACATAAAATGAAAAAAAAGAAAAGTTTAAAAATATTTTATTTATCATTTTTTTTGTGTGTGTGTGAGTGTTTTGCCTGTATGTATGTAAGCGCACCTTTGTTGTGTAATGCCCTCGGAGGTCAGAAAGAGCATTGGATCCTCTGGAACTGGCGTTGTGAATGATTATTGGCCACCATGTGGGTGCTGGGACTTGGATCCAAGTCTTCTGCAAGAGCAGCCAGTGTTCTTAACCTCTGAGCTATCGCTCCAATCATTTATTTTTATTTATTTATTTATTTATTTATTTATTTATTTATTTATTTATTTATTCATTCATTCTCACTATGTAAACCCAGGCAAGCCTGGCACTCAAAGAGATCTGTCTGCCTCTCCCATGTTGGGATTACGGTGTGCACAGCCATGCCCGGTAACCTCATTTAATGGCAGTATTTGTCTGGGTGACGCATTGCTTAATCCTTGGCTTCTAATGACCCAGTTAACTTTGCACCTTTCAGGATTTCTCTGCTCCTCCTGAACCTCACCCCAAGCTCTGACCCCATCCACATCTTCTCTTCTCTGTCTCTCCAGGGCTCCAACTCAGTGGCCTCAGCTCTCTGGGCCTGTCTCCTGCTTCGAGTCATGGCACGCCTGGAGTGGGAGGCTGAAGAGGCAGCGAGGCGGAAGGACCTGGCCACCAAGTTTGAGAGCATGGCTGTGGGTGTGTGGGGCAGGACTAAGCCACAGTGGGTGGGCATAGGTGTCTCCTCAGTCCTTCCTCTGCCCTCACCGGGCTCTTGTCCCCCAGACCTCTTTGGAGAGTGCTACCATAACAATGAGGAACGGGCAGTGCGCCTGCTTCTCCGACGCTGTCCCCTCTGGGGAGAGGCCACCTGCCTCCAGCTTGCCATGCAGGCCGATGCCCGTGCCTTCTTTGCCCAGGATGGAGTACAGGTGAGCATATGGCTTGGAGGACTACAAGCCTCTCCCCTGTGCCTAGGAACCCTCATGTCACTTTTTTTTTGGGGGGAGGGGGTTCTTTTTGAGACAGGGTTTCCCTGTAGTTCCAGCTGGCTTAGAACTTAACTATGTAGACCAGCCTGGCCTCAATCTCACAGAGCTCCACCTGCCTCTGCCTCCTGAGTGCTGGGATTAAAGGTGTGGACCACCACACACAGCATTCACTCTTTTCTTAAAAATATTCTTTTTTTAAAGATTTATTTTAACTGTGTGTATTTGTGCACCTGTGTATGTGCATGACAGTGTAGGTGCCCATGGAGGCCAGGTGTTAGATCCCCTGGAACTGGAGGTAAAGGTGGTTATGAGCTGCCAGCTGTGGGTACTGGGAATCAAATTCAGGTCCTCTGGAAAAGCAGTGTGTGCTAACCATTTACTATCTCTCTAGCCCACTTAAAAAAAATTTTTTTTTTTGTCTTTTTGGAACAACATCTCCTTGTAGCCCTAGATGGCCTGGAACTCACTATGGAGACCAAGCTGGTCTTGATCTCCACAGAGGTCCACTTGCCTCTACTTCTGGATTGCTGGGATTCAAAGTGTGCACCACCACGCCCAGCCCAGACCACTTAAGAAAAAAAGATTCTTGTTTTCCATGTTTGTCTGTACATATGTATGTGTGCCACATGCATGTGGTACCCTCAGAAGCCAGAAAGGAGCATCAGATCCCCTAGAAATGAAGTTACAGATGGTTGTGAGCCACCATGTGGGTGCTAGGAACAGAACTCTGGTTCTCTGTAAGAGTAGCCAGTGCTCTTAACTGCTGAGCCTTTTCTCCAGGCCCTTCACATCACTTATAAGTTCTCTTCCCACACGAAACCAGGTCCACTTAACATAGCCACCTGGCATTCCACAACTAGGCTCACCTTTCTGTAAACTTTCACCTCCAGACAGTGGAAGTTACTAACAGGAAGTACTACTTCTGACACAGGAAGTCTCTCTCATCCCCATAGGCAATCCCACTCCTCCCAAAGGAAGTCCCACTCTGCTACAGGAAGTTCTTCCAACTTCCTTAAGAGGCCCCTTGTGATTCTCTACAATTACAATGGCCTCTGTGGACAATCACCTAGTTGTTTTAGACACAAATTTCAATCCAAGAAATCCCACCCTTCCTGGAGGAAATTCTTTCCCATGAGAAAGTGCTGTTTACACCCCATAATCTCTCCAGTCCCAACAATGGAACATTTTGAAAACTTTATCAGCATCACAAGTTGAAATCTGTCAGGAGCTTAGAAATTCCCATCTTCAATATAGGAAATTCAGCCTGCACCACAGGAAGTTTTGTTCACTCCAACAGGAAGTCCTGCCTTACCTACTGACACAATTTTGGCTGGCGGTTCAAACTATTACCCAGAGTCCTTTGATTTCAGTAACTCATGGATTCCTACTATTTTCTGATCTCCTTGTGTGTGAAGAGAAGATTCCAGCCTCTGGGTTAAATGCGCCAACCCATGTGAAAAGTGCTTGGCACAGCATCCACCCTATACTGTTGAAAAAAGTTGCTGTCCACTCTACTGGCTAGATCTCAGGAGCTTGCCTTTGGTCACTGCCCCCCAAGCTCTAACAGTTGAAACCCCGATGTGAGGTACCCCGAGCTGCGGTCCAACCCTTCTCAGCATCTTAGGGGGCCATGGGAGATTCAGGTTCTAATCGCCCGCACTACCCACAGTCTCTGCTAACACAGAAGTGGTGGGGGGAGATGGACAGCACCACACCCATCTGGGCCCTACTTCTCGCCTTTTTCTGCCCACCTCTCATCTACACCAACCTCATCACCTTCAGGTCAGTCCCCTGGGGTCAGTGGGAGGGACTCAGGCTATCCTCCCTACTTACCCCCTGGGAAGGGGACTCTATCCTTCCCTGTTCTGGAAGGTGAGGGTTGGGGTTCTTCAGAACCTCTGGGATCAGGTGACTATACTCAGCTCTCCAAAGTGTCTGGGAGACACTCTTACTATGTACCGCCCTTCCCATGCCAGGAAGTCAGAAGACGAGTCCATTCAGAAGGACCCTGAATCCGATGAGGACAGTAACATCAACGGGGAGGGGCCTGTCAGGTGAGTGACACCCCAGCACCTGGGCGGTGTCGGGATTCGTGTGACTTCCATGACTCACCAGGCACTGGGGTAAAGCAAGAGAGGACTGAGGTGTTAGAAGATGGCTTCAGTTCCGGGGCTGGGGACAGCTTAGAGGGTAAAAGGGATTTCCACACCGTGTGCGTTACTTTTCTGTTGCTGTGATAAACACCAGGATCAAGGCAGCTTATAGAAGGAAGTTTATTTAGTCTTACAGTTCCAGGGGGCTAGGAGCCCGTCGGGGCGGGGGAAGCACGGGGGCAGCAGGCAGAGCTGAAAGCTGAAAGATGGCGTCTTGGCGCACATTGGACGATGAACTCTTAGAGCCCACCCGGGAAGTGCTTCCTCCAGCAAGACTGTACCTCCTACAGACTCCATGACCTCCCAGATAGCGCCACCAACTGACCAAATGTTCCAATACTTGAGCCTTTGGGAGACATTTCTCATCCAAACCACCACATGGGCCTGAAGACCTGAGTTTGGTACTGTAGATCTCCTGGTGGAAGAATTGATTCCTGAAAGTTGTCTTCTAACCTCATACATACACACATACACACAGATATAGACACACACAATAATGACGAAATTCAATTAAAATAAAAAAAGAAATTTGGCTTTGCCCACAAGGGTGTGATCACAAGAGATCAGTTTACCTTGTTTTACTCGTCCGCCCCAACCTCTGCAGCAGCCAGAGTCAGATGCAGTTGGTTCATTAAGGGGATTATTCACTTTCCTGTTATTTTCCTGACCCCTGGGCCCTTCTTCTATCACAATTCTGTGGTACCAATGAAGATCTTGTAAAAACCCAGAGATCTACCAGGTGTGGTGGTAAATGCCTTTAATCCTAGCATGGGAGGCAGAGGCAGGTGGATCTCTGTGAGATTGAGGCCAGCCTGGTCTACATAGCAAGTTCCAGGCCAGCTGGGGCTACAGGGAGACCCTGTCTCAAAAAGACCTCCAGGAGGATGATGGAGAAGAGGAAGAAGGCATACCCTTTGGAGGAAGGGGGGGTGGAGGGTCAGTGAACGAGGGGTCCAGAGTGTCAGGGACAGTGTGTCGAGGCTTTGGTCAGCATCCAGAAAGAAAAAAAGGAGAGGGAAAGGTTAAGTTTTTCTGAGCCAGGATGCATCAGAGTGGGCAAGTTGCATGCCTGCGTGGTGGCTCCACGCTGCCTGGTGGCAGCTCTGTCCGGGGCTGCACCGAGGGTGGGGCTGCTGGGAGGGAAAAGTGCATTCCTTCATTGAAGAGATCATAGATCCCGCCCTCAGCTTCTGGTGACTCAGATTCCCTGGGGTGAAGGCAAGAGGTACTTCTGGGCAAGTGGTTGACAGGCCTTACTGCATTTAACTCTTTTGTTTAAATATTTTTAGTTTAATAATATTTTTTGCTGGGTGTGGTGGCACACGCCTTTAATCCCAGCACTTGGGAGGCAGATGCAGGCGGATCTCTGTGGGTTCAAGGCCAGCCTGATCTACATAGTAGTTCCAGGACAGCTGGGGCTACAGGGAGACACTGTCTCTAAAAGACTCCCCCAAATTTTTTTTTAATTTTTATGTATATGCATACATATGTATGCATAAAATCACGTATACAGATGTGTGTAAGTGCATCTGTGTGGGCAGTGCCTGTGGAGTCCAGAAGGGGGTGTTGGATCCCCTGGAATTGGAGTTACAGATAGTTGTTAGCTGTCAAGTGGGTACTGGGAACTAAAACTAGGTCCTCGGTACTCTTAACCACTGAGCCCTCTCTCCAGCTCCATGGAATTAACTCAGTATTTTAAAGCCAGGCCTGGTGGTACATGCCTTTAATTCTAGTACTCGGGAGGCAGAGATAGGTAGATCTCTGTGAGACTGAGACCATTTTGGTCTACCTAGTGAGTTCCAGATCAGCTGGGGCTACAGGGAGACCCTGTTTCAAAAAGACAAAAAAAAAAAAAAGATATTATTTTATATAATGATTCATTTATTTACTTTATGTGTCATGTGTGTCTGAATGTATGTATATACACCATGTGCATGCAGTTTCCATGCAGAGAAGAACAGTTTTGGATCCCCTAGAACTGGAATTACAGGAAGTTGCGAGTTGCCTGAATGTGGCTTCTGGGAGCTAAACTCAGGTCCTCTGCAAGAGCTGCAAGTGCTTTTAACCACTGAGCCATCTCTCCAGCCCCAAGATTTTATTTTATTTAATTAATTAATTAATTAATTAATTAATTTATTTATTTATTTATTTATTTATTTGTCTTTTTGAAGCAGGGTCTCCCTGCAGCCCCAGCTGTTCTGGAACTCACTATGTAGACCAGGCTGGCCTTGAACTCACAGAGATCCGCCTGCCTCTGCCTCCCGAGTACTGAGACTACAGGCGTGCGCCACCACACTCGGCTCCAAAATTTTATTTTAATTTAACTTACGTATATACACATGTGTCTGTGTGTAGGTTTGGAACATGAGTGCAGTGCCCATAGGGGCCAAAAAAGGGTGTCAGATCCCCTGGAACTAGAGTTACAGGCATGGGCCATTGGATGTAGGTGATGACAAGTGAGCTCAGGTCTTCTGTAAGAACAATATGTGCTTTTAACTGCTGAGCTGTCTCTCCAGTCACATGTTTTTAAAACTCACGCTTGATTTATTCATTTATTTTTGTGTCTATGGTTACACATGCTACAGCACGCCTGTGGGGATCAGAAAACTGTTGTTTTTCCCCTCCCACAAAAGGGGTCCCAGGGATTCAACTCTTGTCAAGCTTGGTGGCAGTCAGCTTTGTTTGCTGAGCCATGTTCCTGGCACCGGATTAACTGAAAGGGAAGAGACAGAAATATGTAATGTTTGTGTGGCTTAGAATGTAAGGTCTCCACCAAAGGCCAAAGGTGCAGCTCAGAACCTTTTCTTTTTCCTTCCTTCCTTCCTTCCTTCCTTCCTTCCTTCCTTCCTTCCTTCCTTCGAGTTTGGGGCCAGCCTGGTCTATATAGCGAGTTTCAGGCCAGCCAGGGGTGCACAGTGGGACCCTGTATCAATATATATATATATATATATTTATATATGTCTATACACACATATATACATATATACATATATATGACAGAGACCATAACAATGTCACTTCCCCACATCATCCTCTCCCTCCCTCCCTCCCTCTCTCCCTCTTCCCTTTCCTTCCCTTTCCCCTCCCCTCCCCTCCCCTCCCCTTCTTTTAACTGAGACAAGCTAGCTTTGCTTTGAGCAGCCTACTCAAAGCCTTGATACCTCACCTTTTCATATGGTGGATTAAACTCTAAGGAGTGGCAAAGTTGATGTTTACCTACAAGAGATTCCCCTAGATACACAAAATTTAAATAATTCGTCATCAACTAGGGCGTGTCAGTGACTCTAAGGCTAAGGGAACACACTGCATGCTGAGGACTGTTCTGGGAGTCCAGTGGACCTGGGTTCACATATTAATTTTGACCTTGAAAGTGACTTCACCTTGTGCTTCCGTTTTCTTTTTTCAGAGACAAGGCCTCACTGTGTAGCCTTGGCTGGCCTGGAACTCGCTATGTAGACATACAGACTGGCTTCAAACTCACAGAGATCCACCTGCCTCTGCCTCCTAAGAGCTGGGATTAAAGGTGTGTGTCACCAGGCCCCATCTCAGTTAACCTTTGTTTTTTGGTGTGTATGTGTTCATGTCATCTGAGTGCAATGCCTTCTGGGGCCCAGAGAGGGCCTTACATCCTCTGGAGCTGGAGTTATAGGTGTGTGAGCAGCCTGATGCTGGTCCTGGGAACCCAACTCAGGTGCTATTCTAGGGCAGAAAGTGCTCTAAGCCAGAGTCATCTCTCCAGTCCACAGTTAATTTAAAAGCATGTCTTTTTAATCATTCTATTTTAGGAACTCAACTCCTTTAGCAGTCACTGTATTACCCCCAGCTCCAGGCAGCTTGTGCCTGTGTGGCCTACTGTGGATGATGTGGGGAAGTGACATTGTTATGGTCGCTGTCATATATATATATATACTATATATGTATATATGTGTGTATATATAAATAAATAAATAAATAAATAAATAAATAAATAAATAAATATATTGATACAGGGTCCCACTGTGCACCCCTGGCTGGCCTGAAACTCGCTATATAGACCAGGCTGGCCCCAAACTCACAGAGATCCTCCTGCCTCTGCCTCCCAGTGCTGGGATTAAAGGCTTGGGCTAAACCCAGAGTTTGCAGCGGAGCCAGAAGGGAGATGCAAAGTATGCTCGAGGCAGCGCCCAGGGGTCATTGAGGCTTTCTCCCTTGCAGGTCCGGGGAGCCCTCGGCCAAGGTGGCCCTGGCGAGGCGCCGGCGGCCGGCTGCGGACTGCTCCTGGCGCTGGTCACACTTCTGGGGCTCGCCGGTCGCCGCCTTCCTGGGCAACGTGGTCAGCTACCTGCTGTTCCTGCTCCTATTCTCGCGGGTGCTGCTAGTGGATTTCCAGCCGGAGGCTCCGAGGGCCACAGAGTTGCTGCTGTACTTCTGGGCCTTCACGCTGCTCTGCGAGGAGCTGCGCCAGGGCCTGGGCAGCGGCTGGGGGAGCCTGGCCAGTGGGGGGCCGGGGCCCGGACACGTCCCCCTGCGCCACCGCCTGCACCTCTATGTCACCGACGTCTGGAACCAGTGCGACCTGCTGGCGCTCACTTGCTTTCTGCTGGGTGTGGGCTGCAGGTGAGTGAGGGGCTGGGGTGTGGCTCAGGGTAGAGCCCCTGCCTAGGATCCCCCAGTGAGGGGCTGGGGTATGGCTCAGTGGCAGAGCCCCTGCCTAGGATCCCCAGTGAGGGGCTGTATTGCCCCCACCTTTGCAGCTCTCTAGGTCCAGTCCCCTGGTGGTGGACAGCCATGCCCCCTTTACTGAAGGTCTTCGCCCTTGGTACCTGGAGAGGCCAGCTTCCTCTAGGCTGTGTGATGATGAAACAGGGTAACCTGCCATGAATAATTTATTCTAACAGAGAGGGAGATAAGAGAGTTTCACAGGAGACTGATATTTCTGTTTATCCCTGTCTTTATTTAGTATAAAGTATCCTTTGAGATGACAGGGTCAAGGCTGGGGCCAGGGCGGTAATGCCAAGGATCTATTTGATATGTTTTCTCCAGCACTCGGCTTTCCAAAGTGCCTGGAGTATGTGTCTGTGTGCGTAATGATTGTATGTGCATGATAAAAATGCAAAGCGCTCATCTTGCAAGGCAGAAATGTCCAGCCACCTCCAGGCTAATGGATGAATCACCGTTATTGAGCCAGTGTCCTCTAGATGGACACAGGTTATTATTTTTTTACTGTCCAAAATAATAAGTTTATGTCCCTGGTATAAAATGAGTGGGTAAAAGGGCACATGAATCTGTAACACATATAGATTTTAAATATATATAATTTTTTATTTTATGTGTATTGCCTGCATATGTTTAAGTGCACAGTTTAATTCATTCCTGACTACTAGGTAGTTTGGGAAACCCCCTTTTTATGAGGAGACAGGGTTTCAGTCTGTAGCCCAGGTTGGTCTGGACCTCACTGTGCTGTCTTTGAACTCTCCTGCTTTGGCCTCCCCAGTGCTGAAATGGCAGGTGTGTGCTACATCCTGACCTGTTTCCTGCAGGGATCCTGTGGCTCAAGGAGGCCACCCCTCACCACTTGGCCAGTGACAGAGGATGTCCTGCCCTGGGAGGCTTTGGCTTCACCAGAGGCAGGGCGCTGGAGAGATTTCTGTGACCCTACTGTGAGCCATGCCTGTCTTCTCACTCCCAGGCTGACCCCTGGCCTGTATGACCTGGGCCGCACTGTCCTCTGCCTCGACTTTATGATCTTCACGCTGCGGCTGTTGCACATCTTCACCGTTAACAAGCAGCTGGGGCCCAAGATCGTCATCGTGAGCAAGATGGTGAGGCTGGAGAGGAGGGTGGGGCTTGGGATGGGGGCGGGGCCTGGAGAGGAGGGCGGGGCCTGGAAATGGTAGGACTTGGAGTGGAGGGCCTTGGAGAAGAGGGACCCGGCCTAGAAGGAGGAGTGGGACCTGGAGTGAAGGGGTGGAGTAGGGTGGAAGGGTGGAGTTTAGGAGTTAAGGAAAGGTTGTGCTTGGACTGCAGAGATGGCTCAGTGGTTAAGAGCACTGGCTGCTGTTGTAGAGGACCCGGGTTCAGTTCCTAGCACCCACATGGCAGCTAACAACTGTCCACAACTCCAGTTCCAAGGGATCCGATCCCCTTTTCTGACCTCCGCCGAGATTGCACAGCATGGCTGCACTTACACACATCCATAAAATAAAAAATAATCATAAAAAGAAAGGTAGGCCCTCATAGGAAAGCTATGTCTTTGAGTGTCAGGTGTGGGACTCGGAAGTCAGGAGGGTCCAGGGAGGCAGAGAGGGGAAGTGGGGCGGAGGGAGGGAGAGGTTAGACTGCAGGTTGTTGTCTCCAGAGCAGGAAGGGACAGGGCTTTAGATATGAAGCATGTCTAAGGCTAGGAGGGGGCGCAGGAAGGGAAGAGGTCTAAGCTGTGGGAGAGCGTGGTTTCGGCAGGCGTGTGGCTCTGGGAAGAAGCAGGGCCAGGGAGGGAAGGACGGGGCCAGACTCAGCCCAGCCTTCTGCTTCCAGGTGAAAGACGTGTTCTTCTTCCTCTTCTTCCTGTGTGTGTGGCTTGTGGCCTACGGGGTGGCCACAGAGGGGCTCCTGAGACCCCAGGACCGGGACCTGCCCAGCATCCTGCGGCGCGTCTTCTACCGGCCTTACCTGCAGATCTTCGGACAGATTCCCCAGGCAGAGATGGATGGTAGGGGAGGGCGAAAGCCCAGCCCCTTCCTGTGAGCCCCTGTCCCCCTGTCTAGGTTTCTGCTCTCCCTTTCCCTGTGTATTGTGTCTGTCTCTGTCTGTCTGTCTGTCTCTCCCTCCCCTCTGTCTCTCTCAGTCTCCATTTCCAGGTCTCTGATACTCTGTCTCTAGTCTCGATCCCTGTCTCATTCTGTCTGTCTCCAGGTCTCTGTTCTGCCCCCCCCCTCCGCATCTCTGTCCCTGTCTCTAGGTCTCGTCCATTCACCCCCTGTCTTCCCACAGTGGTTCTCATGGATCCTGCTAATTGCTCCTTGGAGCAGGGATCCTGGGCGTTCCCTGAGGGCCGCAGTGCTGGCTCCTGTGTGTCGCAGTACGCCAACTGGCTGGTGGTCTTGCTCCTCATCATCTTCCTGCTAGTGGCCAACATCCTGCTGGTAAACCTACTCATCGCCATGTTCAGGTGCGCTGGGCCTCACCACCCCCTGGTCAGGGCCAGAACCCTGTGGAATATGTTTCATGCCCCATCCCTCCTCCAGGGTTGGCCAAACTGTGTGTCTGACCTGGACTTTTGAGATGGGTCTCACTGTTGTGGAACTTGGGTAAATCCTCCTGCCTCCACTTCCTGAGTGCTGAAATCACATGTGTGGGCCACCATGACTGGTACATGCATGTAATTTTTGATGAAGTCCACTTTATTGATTTATTTATTCTTTTTTTAAAAAATATTTTATGCCGGGCGTGGTGGCGCACGCCTGTAGTCCCAGCACTTGGGAGGCAGAGGTAGGTGGATCTCTATGAGTTCAAGGCCAGCCTGGTCTACATAGTGAGTTCCAGGGCAGCTGGGGCTACAGGGAGACCCTGCTTCAAAAAGACAGAAAAAAATATTTTATTTATATTTTTATTTTATGTGTATGAGTGTTATGTCTGCATGTAAGTAAGTGCACCTGTGCAGTGCAATCCCTGCGGAGGACAAAAGAGGCTGTCTGATCCCCCGGAGCTGGAGTTACAGACAGTTGTTAGCTGCCATGTGGGTGCTAGGATTTGAATCTGGGTGTTCTGCAAGAACAACCAGTGTTCTTAACTGCTGAGCCATCTCTCCAGCCCCGATTTATTTATTCTTTTGTTGCTTATAGTTTTGCTTTTTATTTATTTAATTAATTAATTTTTGGTCTTTTTGAGACAGGGTCTCCCTGTAGCCCCAGCTGGCCTAGAACTCACTATGTAGACCAGGCTGGCCTCGAACTCACAGGGATCTGCTTGCCTCTGCCTCCTGAGTGTTGGTATTAAAGACGTACACCACCATGCCCAGCCTGCTTTTATTGTTTTTAACTTTTGTTTCTTTGTACTTTTGGTGTCTGTTGTGCGACACACTTCCCTGGGAGACATGAATAGATATTGATTCACCCCAGGTAGGGAACTGATGACAGACCAAGGTAAGGATGCCACCAAAGTCCAAGTTGGTGAACCAATGAGTTTTATCCAATTACTAAAAGGAGTATAGGTGAGGGGTACTTACAGAAGCAGAAATGGCTCACAGACAGCAGCAGCATCACCAAAGCCCACCCCAACATGGGTGACAACTCAAGAAAGCAGGAAGCCTGGAGTGCACCACACCACCTGCAGGCAGCTTGCCCGGTTTGGAGTGTCTTTTCTAGGTAGCTTGGCTGGTCTCTGCCACCTCCAGGCAGCTCAGCTGGTCTCAGAACTTTTCTCAGTGGGCCTTAGGGTTTATAGATGCTCAGTCCCATGAAGACCAAGGTCAGGGTGTTGGCAAATTCAATTCCTTCTGAGGCCAGTGAGGGCGAGGCCACTCCATACGTCTCCCCTGTACCCAGTGGCTTCTTAGTCATTTTTGGCTTGCAGACATGACATTGAAATCTCTGCTTTTAAATCTCTAAATATTCTCACTTTCTAGTGACATCAGCCATATTGGAGTGCTCCCCCAATGACCTCACTGAACTTGATCACATCTGCAAAGATCCTGTTTCTAATGTGTCAGTCTGATATATGGGGTAGAGCTTCCACGTCCTTTTTAGAGAAATACAAAAGCTATATCCAGACACACTAATATTGTTTGCTTTTGGTCGTTCAGTTTATATGTCTATCTTTATGCTGGTATGACATTGTTTGCTTTTATTTTATTAGTCTCATGTCAGACAGGCTGGCCTCGGACTCACTGTGTAGCTAAGGATGGCCTCAAATTCCTGATCCTCCTGCCTGTGCTTACCAGATACCAGGATTACAGCCATGTGCCACCTTGCCTGGCTTGGTTTTATATATATAAAACTTTTATTGAGTGTATTTCATACAGAAAATCATCTTTATACCCCCCCCTTCCCTCTTCCCGTTTGGCACCCTTCCATAGGCCCACCCACTGGAGTTCATACATTCTGTCATTTGTATTAAGGCCTATTATGTAAAGTTAGTGTCCTGAGATGTCCAGCAGTGCAAGTTCATCCACCGGGGTTTAGTCAGCTATCTAGAGTCTCTCCCTTCGAGATCAGCTCTTTCTCACCCAGCAGTAATCAGTTGCCAATAATTCTTTGACTAAGATTGGGGCCTGCTGTTCATTTCCACAGTTCTGTGCTGGGTTTTTGTCTGCCTAAGTTTGCATGGGTCTTGTGCATGCTGACACCATTGCTGTAGGTTTGTATGAGAAGGGTCCCAGGCGCCTGTAGGAGTATTTCCCTATGGTCAGGCACCTCCTCCCTGGCTCTTACAATCTTTCCACCCCTTCTTCTGCAATGGTCCCAGAGCCCTGGATGGGTGGACCTCAATATAGGAGACCTGTCCAAGGACCCACACTCTGCCAACTCTTATTCTCTGTGTTTTGGCATTTATGGCCTTTTGTGTTTCTGGCCCTCTGTTGCATGAGGGAGCTTCATTGATGAGACTTGAAAGATGCATTATTGTTCTCTTCATCCCTTGTTCTATGTTCTGTGAGTCTTAGGTATAGAGGTTGCATCCTGGATGTGCCTCTCGGGCTTAGGGAATTCACAGAGATTCTCTGTATGTGACCAGTGGTGTAACTCTGTAATAATTTCTATCCATTTTTTTTAGATTCATTTTTATTTTATGTAAGAATTTGCATGTATATAAGTGCATCCCATGAATGCAGTACCCACAGAGGCCAGAAGAGGGCTTCTGATTCCCAAGTGGGTGCTGGGAACCAAATCTGGATCCTCTACAAGAGCAGCCAATGCTTTTAACTCCTGAGCCCTCTCTCCATCCCCATGATTTAAAGAAAAAAAAAAAAATCATGAAATGATTTTTTAAAAATATTTTATTATTTTTATTCTATGTGTATGAATGTATTGCCTGCATGTATGTGAGTGCACCCGTGTTGTGCATTGCTGCGGAGGTCAGAAGAGGGCTTCAGATTCCCCTGGAACTGGAGTCAAGGACGGTTCATAGCCACCATGTGGGTGCTGAGAATCGAACCCGGGTCCTCTGCAGGAGCAGTCAGTGTTCTTAACCACTGAGCCATCTCTCCAGCCCCCCCTTTTTTTTCTTTTTGAGAGAGTCTCCCTGTAGCCCCAGGTGGCCTGCAACTCGCTATGTAGACCAGCCTGGCCTCCACCTGCTTCTGCATCCCAAGTGCTGGGATTAAATATGTGCACCATCGTGCTGTCCCTGTTGTGTCTTTTTCCAATGTTGTTTCTGTGTCTGTTAAGATCAACATGTGCCCCTCCCTCTTATGAAGTGAATTCATTGGGTTCCATATGTCGAACATCTGTGTTTTCCCAGGACAAACCCTAATTTGTCACAATATATAGTCCTTTTAGTATGCTGAATGTGATGGGCTGGTATTTTTGAGGGTGCTTCCCATATATTTATAAGCAATATTGGTGACTTGTAATTTTCTTGTGATGTCATTATCTCATGAATGAGTTGGGACATCTCTGCTTTTCAAAAAGAGAGATTGGTATTTGGTGTTCTTTTTTTTTGTCTTTTTGAAACAGGGTCTCCCTTTAGCTCCAGCTGTCCTGGAACTCACTATGTAAACCAGGCTGACCTTGAACTCACAGAGATCCACCTGCCTCTGCCTCCCAAGTGCTGGGATTACAGGCGTGTGCCACCACACCCGGCTTTTTTTTTTTTTTTTTTGTTCTTTTTGAAACAGGGTTTCCCTGTAGCCCCAGCTGGCCTGGAACTCACTATGTAGTCCAGGCTGGCCTTGAACTCAGAGATCCACCTGCCTCTGCCTCTTGAGTGCTGGGACTACAGGCATGCGCCACCGTGCCCAGATGGTGTTAATTTTTTTATTTAAAAATGTTTTATGGGGCTGGAGAGACGGCTCAGCAGTTAAGAACACTGGTTGTTCTTGCAGAAGACCCAGGTTCGAATCCCAGCACCCACATGGCAGCTAACAACTGTCTGGAACTCCAGTCCCAAGGGATCCGACAGTCTCTTCTGACCTCCGCGGGCATTGCACGACATGGTGCACTGACCTACATGCAGGCAACACACGCATACACATAAAATTAAAAAAAAATTTTTTAAGTTTTATTATTTTTTTAGCTGGGCATGGTGGCGCACCCTTGATCCCAGCACTCAGGAGGCAGAGGCAGGCAGATCTCTGTGAGTTTGGGGCTACAGGGAGACCCTGCCTCAAAAAGACCTAAAAATTTTTTATTTTTATCTTATGTGTATGAGTGTATTGCCTGCATGTATGTAAGTGCACCCATGGTGTACAATGCCCATGGAGGTATAGGAGGGCATTGAACTTCCCTGAAACTGAAGTTATAGATGGTTGTTAGCTGCCATGTGGGTGCTGGGAACTGAACCTGGGTCCTCTGCAAGAGCAGCCAGTGCCCTAACCACTGACCCATCTCTCCAGCCCATTTTTCTGGTTTGTGAGCCAGGTCTCACTATGTAGCCCTGGCTGGTCTGGAACTCCTATGTGGACCAGGCTGGCCTCGAACTCAACTAAGAGCCACCTGCCTCTGGCAATAAAGGCGAGGGCCACCACACTGGGGCCCAAGCTGTGTAATTCCCATCCTGTCTCCAATCTCTACCTTGATCCTTGATGGCCCCCATTTGACCTCTGACCTCAAATCCCGTCTTGACTTCTGATTGAGTCCCATAATCAAAGCCCCTGTTGGCCTCCACTGACCCTTGACCTCTGGCTTCCACAGCTACACGTTCAACAAAGTCCAGGACAACAGCGACCTCTACTGGAAGGCGCAGCGCTACAGCCTCATCCGGGAATTCCACTCGCGGCCCGCGCTGGCCCCACCCCTCATCATCATCTCTCACGTGCGGTTGCTTATCAGGCGCCTGCGCAGGTGTAGTCGCAGGACCAACCAGCCCGTCTCCGTTGCCTCCGTGCATTTCCGTGAGAACTGGGCAGGGCTTTCAAGCGGAGGGTCTTGGGGAAAGGAGTTCGAAGGTCAGGCAGGGACGGGGTGGGCGGGGCTGTATGGCCTGGGGGCGGGACCGCTGCAAGGCCTGGGAGCGGAGCTTTGCCAGGGACTGGGCGGGGCTTACGTGAGAGACGTTTCATGAGGGGCGTGGTCTGTTGCACCTGGGGGCGGGACCTGAGAATGGGCTCCGCAGAGATAGGCGGGGCTTACAATAAGGACCGAGCCGGCGAAGGGAGTCGGCGGAATGGGCGGGGCTTGCATGAGGGGCGGGGCCTACAACACCCGGGAAGGGACTGGGAGGGGGTTTTCATGAGGGAGTGGTCTGCATCGCCTGGGGCGGAGTCTGGGAAGGGGCTCCGTGGAGGTGGGCGGGCCCTTGACTCCGGGGACTCGACCCTTCAGGCATCTACCTGTCTAAGGAAGCGGACCGGAAACTGCTGACTTGGGAGTCAGTGCACAAAGAGAACTTCCTGTTGGCACAAGCTCGGGACAAGCGGGACTGTGACTCTGAGCGGCTGAAGCGAACGTCTCAGAAGTGAGGGCGGGGCCTGGGAGAGGCGGGGCTCCGGCGGAGGGGCTGCAGTGATGTGCTGGCAGAGAGCCAAGGATGGAGGCGGCGCATGCGGGGCGGTGCTCCAGGGGCGTGGCCTCTGTCGGTCTGCGTCGCTGTGGGCGTGGCTTCTGTGGATGGGCGGGGCCTGTAGTCACCGGGAAGACTCGCTTTCTAGGGTGGACACTGCACTGAAGCAGCTGGGGCAGATCCGGGAGTATGACAGGCGTCTGAAAGAGCTAGAGAGAGGGGTGAGTACTTGGGGCCTGCCTGGTGGAGGGGGGACTGGCAAGAACGGGGCCGGGATGGGGCGGTTCCCTTCTTCTGACTTTATATCCTTCCTGCTCCCCAGGTCCAACACTGTACCCAAGTTCTGAGTTGGGTGGCGGACGCCCTGAGCCGCTCTGCCTTGCTTCCTCCAGGGGTGCCACCACCTCCAAGCCTGCTTGGTTCAAAGGTCAGTGTGTAGCACCAACGTGTGTCCCGGGCCTCTGTACTTCAGCAAGATTTCCCTCCATATGGGTTTACTTTGTGCCTGAGTCCCTTGCTTGATCTTCTGAAGACTGTCGAGTCTTGTGTTTTTTGTGTGTGAGTATGTACATGTGCAAACATGTGGAGGCCAGAGGTGGACATCCAGTCTTTCCATTTTACTCCTTGAGACGATCTCTTCCTGAAACCCCAATTCACCAACTGCCTGGCCAGTGAGGTCTGGGGATCTGCCTGTCTCCACCTTACTCCCTGGCTTTTCATTTGGAGATGGGATGCCACACCTGGCTTTTTAAAAATTTATTCCTTTATTCTTATTTTATGTGTATGAGTGTTTCATCTGCATGTATGTAAGTGCACCCGTGCCATGCAATGCCCATGAAGGAAAAGGGTGTCAGATCCCCTGAAACTGGAGTTATGGACAGTTGTTAGCCACCGTGTGGGTGCTGAGAACTGAACCCTGATCCTCTGGAAGAGCAGCTGGTCTCTTAACTGCTGAGCCATCTCTCCAGCCTGACACCTGGCTTTTTATGTGGGTGCTGGGGATCTGTTGTAGCTTTGTTTCTCTTACGGTGCTAAAACACTCTGACCAAAGCTACCTTAGGGGAGGAAAGGGTTTGTTTGGCTCACACTTGCAGATCACCAAGGGAAGTCAAGGAGGAACTCAAGCAGGAATTTGAAGGGCAGCCGCTTGATGCTCTGCACAGCATTACTTCTGACCAACTCGCTCAGGCCAAGTCATACAGTAGAAACCATGAAGGGAAGCTTGCTGGCCCTCTCACAGGCTCATGTTCAGCTGGCTTCCTTAAACAGCTCAGGACCACCTGCCTAGGGAATAGTACCACCCACAGTGGGCTGGGCCCTCCTACATCAATTAGCAATCAAGACAATTCCCTACAGACATGTCTATAGGCCAGTTTGATCTGGGAAATGTCTCAGCTCTCAGACGACTCCAGGCTGTGTCAAGTTGATACTTGAAGCTAACCAGGGCAGGATCTGAACTCAGGTCCCCAGGCTTGAAGTTTACTTGCTGTCTCCCCAGCATGGTTTCTGATTTTTGCTGGTCTCCCTTTCTTCCCTCATCACCTGTTCTTTTCTCTCTCTCTTCCAGATTGAGTCTTCCTGATGAATTTCAAGGTATTGCCCCTCCCATAGGGGGTTCACTCCTCGAGGGAGGCCCAACTTGCCTCATCCTGCGTACCCCATGGCTTTAGCCTCACCATAGCTTCCGTCCATGCTCATGGGTTGCTGCCCTGACAAAGTGTCACCATAGGAACCCCAGCAGGCCCAGCTCCTCCCAGAGGCAAGCTCTGGCGCTGGAGGCACTGTTAGCCTCTTTTTGGGACCAGCCACAGCAGAGGAGACCAGAGGGTCCTGGGGGTTACAGGGACCACAGACCCTAGTCACAGCTTCCCCACACTGGGGAAATAAAGTCATTTGACAAGAGTCACAACTGATGCTTGAATCATGCAGAATTGATGGGTGCCAAGACTCTTCAGGGCCGGGAGCTTGGAATCCTTAGTGGGTTTTTGGCTAAATTGCAACTATGGGGGAGGCGGTGTCTGTTTATCTTCCAGACCCTACACCTGCCTGGCTCAGACCCACACCGCTCCTATGATCTGTTTTGGTGGCTCTCCCTTCCGGAGGCAAGAACTGGTCCAAGCCCTACTGGTTCCCACTCTCCCATGGCGAAAAAACTCGTAATACGAGAATCATCTCCCACAGAGGGGTGGGCAACAGGCAAACAGATGATGTCGATCTGAGTAGATAAATGCATATGTGACTTTAAAATGTCTAATTAGTGGAAAATTGCAGGCCACACACATGGGGGTTGAAGCAAAACCAAGTTGTTATACATGCAATTTAACTAAATAACCCATAACAAACTAAGCTGGTAATGACAAGGCTGAGCTGACAGCAATTATTAGTTAAGTAGCAAGAAAACCACCACCAGGCAACACATCCGAAAATCAAAACCAAAACATCCTCCAAATTGGAGGGGTTCCAGCTATCTGCCTCCCTGGGTGCAGAGTCACGTTGGAACTTGGCCAAGTGTTCAACAGCCAGACTTCCCTGGGGAAAATGAAGGCGGTTCTGCCAACCCAAATAGTAACGATGGCGCTCGTGAGGAGGGGCGAGGCTGGTGCCAGAGGGCTGGTACTGGCTGACACAGGCACAACATAGGTTAACTGGTACCAGCAAGGGACCAAATTCTCGTTTGCTTTCTTTTGCTGTGATAGACACCATGACCAAAGGCACCTTGGGGAGGAAAGGGTCATTTCATCTTACAGGCAGGAACTGAAGCAGTGGCTGTGGAGGAACACTGCTTACACTGCTCACACTGCTCACGTTCCTTGGCTTACTCAGCTACCTTTTATACAGCCCAGGTCCCTCTGCTGAGGGATAGAACCACCCACAGTGGGCTGGGTCCTCCACATCAATCAGCAACCAAGAAAAGGCCCCAAGACATGGCCACAGGTCCATCTCAGAGAGGAAATTCTTCAGTTGAGTTTCCCTTCTTCCTATGTATGTCTAGACTTGTGTCAAGTTGATAAAAACTAATCAGCACACCTGTCTACATGGTTAGGGCAGATCTGCTTTTCTTTGTTACTGGGATTGAATTTAGATATTTTTATTCTATTTTTAGTTGTGTATGTGAGCATGCACATGTCGTAGCACATATGTGGAGGTCAGAAAACTTGCAGGTGTTGGTTCTCCTTCTAACATGTGGGTCCCAGGATTCAACTCAGGTTGGCAGGGTTGGCAGCAAGTGCCTAATCTGATGACCCATCTCACTGGCCCAAGAAAGAATTTTAAAAATTCTATTGATGTATGCGTGTGTGTGTGTGCAAGCCACAGTGCACATGTGAAAGAGCACAAATTTCAAGAGTCAGTTCTCTCCCACTCATGTGGGTTCTAGGGATCAAACTCAGGTGGCCAGGCTTAGTAGGAAATGTCTTCATTCGCTGAGCTGTCTTGCCAGTCTGGGATTGAATTTAGGTTCTCTGTACGAGCACTCTACCTCTGAGCCACCCCCCAGGCCCTCACTGGGGGACTGTAGGTGGATTCCCTGCTGCAGAACCACATCCCTAGACCCTCTCTGGATCCAGGCAGGTGCTCTGCACTTACCCCTGGCTCCTCTGTACCATTTTGATCCTGGAACAGGCGTATCCCTCTGTAGGCAGAGATCGCACTAAATCCACTCCAGATGGCCAAATTTGAGGGGGAGTTCCTTTCACAAGAACCCTTTAAACCAAGCTCTGCCCTGGACTGTCACCCTCTCCAGGACCCGTGGAGCCATCAGTGTGTAGGCTTTCCCCATAGGGCTTTGGTGTTGAGGCAAACCAGTGTTGCTGTTCTTTGATGCCTCGTGGACTGTGGGTAGAAGAGGCCCTCCGACTCTGTGGCAGGATCTTGTGTCTCACGACAGCATCTGTGGCAGAGTACCAGGCTAAGATGTAAGTGAAATCCCAGACTTGGCAGTGTTTGTGACAAAGACGAATTTGGCAAACAGTAGCTCCCTGGGATAGAAAGGATGGTGCTCCACAGACCAGGATCCAGCAGGAAGTTGTCAGACAGGTGGAGGGGGCAGCCAGGAATCAGTCACTGCTGTTCTGTTAATGGACTATATTAACTTTTCTTGCTTTTGTGATAAAATGCCAAACAGGAACAACTTAGAGGGTATATTTTTGCTCATGGCTTCATGAAATACAGTCTACCGTGATGGTAGTGGGGTGGGTAGATGGCATGGTGGCATCTTTAGTGGCAGCCTGTTCACATCATGGCCAGTAGGAAGCAGAGACACCAAACAGGAAAGAGGCCTAGGCTACAACTCTCAGAGTCCCAGCTGGCAATGACACAGTAGTGTGTCCATTGCTAAAGTTTCCCTAATCTCCCAACCAGAGCCACCTGCTGCAGGACAAATGTTCTCCTACATGAGCTGGAGGGGACATTTCACATCCAAACTGTAAAGACCTCAGGGTGGGGCTGGAGAGGTGGGCCGGTACTTAGAGCACTGGTTGTTCTTGCAAAGGACTTGGGTTTGGTTCCCAGACCTCAGGGTGGGGCTGGCGAGATGGGCCGGTGGGTTAGAGCACTGGTTGTTCTTGCAAAGGACTTGGGTTTGCTTCCCAGCACCTGCATGGCAGCTAATGACCATCTGTAACTCCGGTTCCAAGGGATCCTCTTCTGGCCTTCATGGGCATTGTACGATACGAGTTCACATGTAGGGTGTACCTACATGCAGGCAATACACTCATACACATAAAAATAATAGATAAAATATTCAAAGACCTCAAGATGGACTGGTAACGTGGGTACATGGTGTTCTCTCCCCACCCCTACCCCAGGTGCTCCTGATTCCTCCCTCCTCAGGCCAATTTGGAGTAACCTTAGCAAGGGTGGTTGTGTTATTCCAGCTGGAGGGTCATGGGCCCTGGTGATGGGCGGGGATGGTGGAAGGTGAAACCTGTGGTCTGCAGAGGGACAGCGGCGTGGGGAATCTTCTAGTGCTTGCTGGCCCTGGGAACTATTTACCTTGCAGCTCTGGCACAGATAGATGCCCAAAGAAACAAGTTCAGTCTTTGCTATCCTGGTGGGCTACCTCCATCCCTGCCCCTGACTGGTGAATGAGGCTGTAATTACTGACTAAAGAAAAGTCTGTGTTCCTCAAGCGGGGAACACACCTGCAGTCAACTGGGAGAGCAAGCTGGGGTGACACGTTGAGTGGGACCCTCCGAGCTTCCACTGCCATGGAAGCAGGGCTTGTGTGGCTGTCTCAGATGCTTCTGGGCACCAGGGGATCCTCCCGATCAGGGCCTGCTCCATGGGCTACCAGAAACGTCTGGTGCCCTATAAGAAGGAAGGAAAGGCCAGTTTTGATGACTTGTGGTTGCTGGCTCCCTAGAAGACACTTCCTGTACCACAGCGCCACCTGCTGGATGCGGCCACTAAGCACAGGTCTTTGGAGAAGGCCTGGGTCAATCTCTAAAAGATGCATATTGCAAGGACAGGCTGAGTGAATTTGAATTCCGGCCTCACACTCCCGTTTTAGGGTAGGTTAGCCGGAGTTTGACAAATGTGTATTTTACCTTCAACAACCCAGCCTATCTGGTCCTTAGACCATTTCAGAGTATCAGTTAGTTATGAGACAGGGTCTTGCTATGTAGCCCAGGGGTTCCTGAACTCTCCATCCTCTTGCCTCAGCCTCCAGAGAGCTGAGATTATAGGTGTACACCAGTACCAAAACCACAGTTAGGTCATCTGAATTTTGGCTTGTTTTTAAAATATTTTATTATTATTTTTTTAATGTGTATGAGTGTTTGCCTGCATGTGAGCGCACCCGTGTGGTGCAATGCCACAGAGGTCAGAAGAGGGCTTCAGATTCCCCTGGAACGGGAGTTAAGGATGGTTCATAGCCGTCATGTGGGTGCTGGGAATCGAACCCGGGTCCTCTGCAAGAGCAGTCAGTACTCTTAACCGCTGAGCCATTTCTCCAGCCCCGGTCATCTGAATTTTGATTAAGATAGTTGTAACTAATTAAAAAAAGGGGGGGTGGGCTAGAGAGATGGCTCAGGAGTTAAGAACACTGGCTGTTCTTGCAGAGGACCTGGGTTCAATTCCCAGCACCCACATGGCAGCTAACAACCATCCATAACTCCAGTTCCAGGGCATCCAAAACCCTCTTCTGACCTCTATAGGCATTTCACAATATGGCTGCACTTACACACATGCAGGCAATACACTTATACACATAAAATAAAAATAATAGTTTTAAAAAGATAGTTGTAACTACTGCTTTGAGGAAAACTTTATCCCAATCTCCCTTCCTGCTTCCGGAGGCAAGTGAAGACTGACTGGTCCCTCAATTCACAGACGTCCCCTTCAATGACTGGTTCCTCAATTCACAGACGTCCACTTCAGTGACTGGGCTGGTTGGGCTGTGGTCAGGGTTGATGTGTCCACTAGGGGGCAGGAGCCACAAGAGTTTCTATTAAAGGTGTTCCCACTGCCTGCTCAGCTGGGAAAGACCACTGACTCCTTCACATCCATGCTTCTTAGGCCATTTGGTCACTGCCTATGGCCAACCCAAGGTGCCTTCATTTTTTTCTTGGTTATCTCTTTCATAATGACTCAGACTGGACCAATAAACCCTTTCTCCACTGAACAACCTGGCAAAGAAGTTGGTTCAGCCGGTCGTGGTAGCACGGGCCTGTAATCTCAGCTCTCAGAAGGTTGAGGTAGGTAGGTGGCCAGGAGTCAGAGGTCAGCCTGGGCAACAGAGTGAGTTGAAGGCCACCCTCTGCAACTTAGTGAGACCTGGTCTCAAAGTAAAAAAAGGGGGGGCAGATTCTGGGGTATAGCTCAGTGGTAGAGCCCCTGCCTAGGCTCCCCCAGTGAGGGGCTGGGGTGTGGCTCAGGAGTAGAGCCCCTGCCTAGAATCCCCCAATGAGGGCCTGGGGTGTTGCTCAGGGGTAGAGCCCCTGCCTAGAATCCCCCAATGAGGGGCTGGGGTGTGGCTCAGTGGTAGAGCCCCTGCCTAGGATCCCCCAGTGAGGGGCTGGGGTGTGGCTCAGTGGTAAAGCTCCTGCCTAGGATCCCCCAGTGAGGGGCTGGGGTGTGGCTCAGCAGGTAGATCTCTTGTTTAAAATGAGTAAGACATTCAGTCCGACCCCCAGCAGTACACACACACACACACACACACACACACACACACACACACAAACCATTCACACTAACCACTGGTCTAGTCAGAGTTTTTCTTAGACTCACATAGCTCTAGATCAGTGGGATAAATCTGGCTAGTGACCTGTTTTTGTATGGCCTACAAGCTAAGATGGGTGTATTTTATATTTTAAAGGGTTTTTTATATGTACACAGTATGAATATGCAATGGAGACCATATGCCCTGCAGAACTCAAAGTACTCATTACCCTTTGCAGAAAAAGCGAGCCTACTCCTGTTTCAGCTGAGTCTGCTAGCGGAGGGTGCATGTCATGGCTTAACAAAGACTATGCAATAGCCCCCAGCAAAAGAAGTGGATGTCTGTCTCTAGGCTACACATGTGCAGAAATGCAGATCCTGGTGAATATGTCGAGTGAACAGTGTTGGGGCTCATCCATGGTCATCTGCAGGTTTTATTGATAACATCAAAGATGACAGTGGAACAACTTTGGACCCTATCTCCCTGTCTGAATAAGACCCACTACTTCCTGGGGTCACCCTCAGAGGACATGGTTGTGGTTGACACTTGAGGTCAGCTTCATCCTGCTGCTGGGAGTCCTGTCCAGTATATCCCTCATTAAATACTCTATTACTTACTGGTCTTGTTGCTTGTATCAGATACATTTTTGTTGCTGTGATAAAGGCAAGTTACTGAAGAAAGAGTTAAGTTTGGCTTATGGTTCCTGAGGGGTAAGAGTCCATCATGGTAGGCAGGAACAGGAAGCTGAGAGGCCGCATCTTCAACTGCAAACGTGATGCGAAGTAAACTGGATGTGAGGTTGGGCTGTGATCTCTCAAAGCTGGCCCTCAGTGACCCTCCCTCCAGCGGGGCCACACCTGCGAGAGATTCCATGTCTTCCCAAACAGTGCCCAACCAACTGGGGAAATGTGTTCAAATACCTGCGCCTCAGGGACGTTTCTCATTTGAACCACAGTAAGCTAACAATTTGAAGGGGACACAGTGCATCATGCTGGGTGAGTCACGGCAGCAGGAGCCAGAGGTGGTCACTTTGGGTCCACAGGAAGGAAGCAGGGAGTGAATGCTGGTCCTCAGCTCCCTTTCTCCCTTTAAAGTTTTTTTGTTTACTTATGTTTTTTTTTTTTTCAGTCTTTTTGAGACAGGGTCTCAGGGTCTTCCTGTAGCCCCCACTGGCCTGGAACCCACGATGTAGACCAGGCTGACCTTGAACTCACAGGGATCTGCCTACCTCTGCCTCCCAAATGCTGGGACTAAAGGCATGTAACACCACACCCCACCTTTTATGCTTTAATGTATATGTGTGTTTTGCCTGCATGCATGTAAGTGCACCATGTGTGTGCAACACCTGCAGAGGCCAGAAGAGGGCATCAGATCCCCTGGAACTGGAGTTATAGAGGTTAGCCACTATGTGGGTGCTGGGAACTGAATCCAGGTCCTTTGCAAGAATAACCAGTGCTCTTAACTGCTGAGCCATCTCTGTAGCCCCTCAATTTCTCCTTGTCTGTGGACCCTTGCCCATGGAATGATGCTGCCCACATTTAGGGTGTCTCTTTCCACCTCAGTTAATGTAATGTAGATAATCTCACATAGGTGTGCTAGAGAGTTGTTTCTATGGTGATTCTAAATTCCATCAAACTGACAATCAAGGTTAACCATCACAATCCTACCTCTTGTCAACTTGACATCTAAACATAGCACTTCCTGTTTTTTTTGTCTTTTTGAGACAGGGTCTCCCTGTAGCCCCAGCTGGCCTGGAACTCACTACGTACATCAGACTGGCCTCTGCCTCCCAAGTGCTGGGATTAATGTGCATCATGCCTGGCCATTTTTATTAGTTTTTATTTATTTTTATTTTATGTGTATGAGTGTTTTGCCTGCATTGTATGAAAGTGCACTACATGTGTGCAAAGCCCACAGAGGCCAGAAGAGGGCATCAGATCCCCTGGAACTGGAGTTACAGATGGTAGTCACCATGTAGGTGCTGGGACATGAACCTGGGTCCTCTGCAAGAGCAGCCAGTGCTCTAACCACTGAGCCGTCTCCAGCCCTCAGGATTTCTTTTTCAATTTTCTTTCTCACTCTTGGCATTTCACTCAACACCCTTGTCCAAGTCCCACAAGGACAGTGCATTAAACTCTGCTTATAGCACTCCAGGGCTTCTCCAGCCCAAAGTTCCAAATTCTTCCACATCCCTCATGCAAACAAGTTCCAAAGGCCAAGATCCACATGGTCAGGTTTATCACAGACTGCCCCACTTTGGAACCAGTTTTCTGTATTAGTTTCTTATCTAAGCAAAAACAAAAAACCGAAAAAAAGCAATTTAAGAAAGGGTTTGGATGGGTACTGTCCTGCATAGGCACGGGTATTTGAACACTTGATCCTCAGTGGGTGCTCTGTTTGGGGAGGTTATGGAGCCTTTAGGAGCCACGTTGGAGGAAGTACGTCGCTGCATGTATGTAAGTGCATCTGTGTTGCACAAGGCCCAAGGAGATCAGAAGAGGATGTCAGCTTCCCCTGGAACTGGAGTTACAGATGGTAGCCACCATGTGGGTGCTGGGATTTGAACCCAGGTCCTCTGCAAGAGCAGACAGGGCTCTTAACCACTGAGCCAATGCTCTAGCCTCCTAAATGTGTAATTTTAAAAGGAACAAGGTGGAAAAGTGATTAGGGGATGACACCTAAGTTTATCCTCAAGTCCACATGTACCCCGCCCACACACACAAGTACCCACACCTGCAAATGCATGTGTCTACATACTCACATGTGGGGAGCGAGCACGGCCGAGCCAGCCAAAGATGGCGCCCTGGCTGGCTGCCAAACCTCGTGCTGTTTACTTCAACTCTTGGCTGATTGCCAAGGCTCGTGATCCTCGCTTGTTTACTCCAACTCCCTGAAGCATGGTGAGCCGAACAGGTGCTGCCTGCCTGATGATCTTGTTATGTGGCCAACGAACTGCACTCTGCCTGCCTGCTGCACGTGTGTGTGCCCTGATTGGTCCTGGCTTGGGGGAGGGCTGTTGGAAACGCTATATAAAGAGCTGAAGTGTGTAATAGGAAGAATAAGAATAGTGGGTGAGATAATAAAGAGAAACAAAGAATGAAGAAAGAGAGAATAAAGGAAGAATGAGAAAAAGAAGCTTGAACCTCACCTTGGTGTCTGTGTCGTCTTTCCTCGGCTCTGCTGGACAGAGTCGTGGCTCACGACACCCACACATGAAGGTTTGCATGACCTCAGTAGACCACTTCTCAGCCCTGGTCTCATGCAGAAAAGACCTAGAGCTAGACCTCCGGGCAGATTTTTATCTCCTCCCTCCAGACCACTGGCCACTCTCAAGTCCTTTTGGTTGATGGTGGCCATCCTGGCTGAGAAGATGACATGGGGGGCGTTGCTGAGGGGGTGCTGGTTTCTTCTGTACCTGTTGGAGTTTGGCCCCTCCTGCTTCCTCATATCCTAGTTTCCCAGGTTGGGTCATTGATACTCTGATCCCAGGAGGGGGGCAGGGAAGGAGGCAGGAGATCCAAGTTGGGGGCAAGAAGGGGCTGGGGCCTCTGCCTCCAAGGTTTCCAAATTGGGCTCCAGAAGACATTACATTGGGACCTAGGAAGAATTTAGGGTCCCTGCTTTTCACTACGTAGACCAGGTGTGGGGAATTGCTGTGACAGACCTGACCTTGGTGTTTTTGGGAGGACTGTGGAAGTGTTTGGAACTTTGGGCTGGAAAGGCCATTGAGTGCTCAGAATTTGTTGCTGTAGAGCTTGGAACAGTTATGCTGAAAGAGTTGTAGACGATGGAGGCCTGGCTTGTGAAGCTTCAAAGGGAAGCGGAGACCATCA
>NW_008348313.1:1303641-1319294 GCF_000622305.1 Nannospalax galili
TAAGACAAATAAACCCTTTCCTCCCCAAGTTGGTACTGGTCAGAGTGTTTTGTCACAGCAATAGAGAACAAACTAAGACACCAGGCCAACCTCAAACTTAGAGAGATTCGCCTACCTCTGCCTCCTGAGTGCTGGGATCAAAGGCATGTGCCACCACATCTGGCTGCTTTTCACAATTTTTAACTCCAATAAGAAAAAAGTTTGGAGCGATGGCCCAGTGGTCAAGAGCACTTGCTGCTCTTGCAGAGAAGTCTCGTGGTAACTCACAACCATCTGTTACTCTGGGTCCAGGGGATCTGATGCCTTCTTCTGGTCTCTTTGTGCACTGCACACACACACACACACAAGAAAAAAGGGAAGAAAGGAAGCTTTGCCAACATACATGTGTGGAGTGTCAGTTTTTCTGGTAAGTTTTCTAGTGTCTGATGTGTCTCCTCCAAAAGCCCTCAGGAGTGTAATAAAGACCGTTTAAGACGTTAGGGGTGAATAGAAGGTGAAGGGCAGGTGACAGGTTTGGGAGGCCAGTGGATGGCGGTGGGGATCACATCCCTGTGGTTGGAAAAAGTCTGTACCCCAGAAGTTGCTACACAGCATTGGTGGAACACTGAGATGAGTGGGGGCACAGACTTCATCCTGGGGGGGGCGCGGTCAGCATGGTAGCTGATTACCAGGTGAGAGCTGGTTACACCTCTGGACTTGGGAGATGTCACTTGCTGAAGTTTCCTCATGGGAGGGCCAACTTCAGGACAGTCCCAGTAACCTATGTCCCCATGGCAGAAAGGGCCCCAAGTCCCCAGGCTGGTGGTGTGTTTAGGCTGCTGCCGTGGGCATGGTGCACTGTGTGAATGAGAGAGGTTGAAGCCATAGCTCCCCCACCCCCCAGAGAGAACACCACACTCACAGCTGGTGCACACATCCCACCAATTCATTTATTGGCAGTCAATGCTGTGGCCTTAGCACTGCTCCAAGACCAATCCTAGTAGGTCAGCAACCTGGCTGACCAGTGTAGCAATTGGGCAGGGCTGCACAGTGCTGGATACCCATATGGGCACACCCAAACTGTCTTTGTGTCATAGACAGCAAGGGGCCCCTTGGCCTGCCCTGGGCATAGCGTCCAGTCTGTTGGGGGGATGGGCATCCTTCCAGGAAAAGAGATGCTCCTTCCTCATGTCTATCAGATGCCCAGTGAGGACTGTCCAGCTTAGATGTTTCTGCCTGCCTCTCCTTCCATGGTCCACACCACCAGTGAGCAAAAGCTGGTGATACGATCACTTACCAAGCAGAGCCCCTACCGGGCTTTCCTCAGGCAGCCTCTTGTCTGTCACTGCTACCCAGAACTGGTAGGTAGGCTGTGATCATCTGCCCAGGGCCATGGGCTCTGGTGCCTCAGAGAGTGGTCAGGGGAATGGGCCCACCAGGCAGGCTGAAGCTGGGGTAGCTGTCAGAGTCCCTCCTTAACAGGTTTTCTGGCCCCAGGAACGCCTCCTGGGGACTCTTGCTTGCTGGGAGTGAGCTTGTGCCTTTTTCCTGGCTTGAGGTGGTTCTCCTTCTGGTGGACAGAGGCCGCTGGAAGTCCTTATTAGGCCCCATGGTCATCTTTCTGGAGGACAGAGGCTTTTCTAAAAGGTCAGAGTGGGTGCTGTCCTCCAAGTACCACCAGTGCTGCAGCAGGTGGATGGGGATGGGCAGCAGGACCAGGATGCTGAGGAAGGCGACCCAGCCCAGGTCTGTGTTTAGGTAAGGCTGCTTCATTTCCTGGCTCTGGAAATGGGGAGATCAAGGGTTAGGGTGGGTGGTCAGTCCATATGCGCTGGCTGTGGGGTTCCCGAGGTCCCTGGGGCAGGGTGGGTGAGTCAGGGGGCTTGGCCTGTGTGCTCTGGGGTGGGGCTCCCAAGGTCCCTGGGGCAAGGTGTGTGAGTGGGGGACTCGGGCTGTGTGCTCTTGTTTTGGGGTTCTGGGGGCTGACCGTGTCATCATTCCAGGAGATGTAATAGTCCTTGTAGTAGAGATTCAGGAAGCAGAGGATGAGCAGAGCCAGCAGCACGGGCAATGACATGAAACTCCACAGTAAGGTGAAGGGCGTCCACAGATGGCAGAACATCTCAGCCCCAAACCTGGGTGGGGAAGGTGACAGGACATTTGGAGTCTGGGTGTGCTATCAGTCACTAGCTCCTGATGTTCTCTTGCAGGATCTTCCTGCCATCTGAGGGCCATTATGCCCATAGAGCACCTGAGTCCCCACCCCCCGAAGGCCTGGAAGGGGATCCATAGCTAAGCAGACCCACCACCACCACCACAAGAATTGGAAATCACCTCCTGATTCCATAGATCCAAGTCAAAGACAAGTTCTGGAACACCACAATAATGGCCAGGACCATGGGAACCAGGTGGTCATCAAACAGGAGTACCACATAGCTGCCGGGGTGGCTGGTGAAGACAAGACTGCCCAGAAGTCCTCCCAAACAGACGACCACTAAGGGCGGAGGCAGATTGGGGTACACTGAGGTCAGGGGTCCACGCAAACCCTGCATGTTTGGGGTGAGCTGGGTGTCGGGAGGGTGACGAGACAGGATTGCTTTTTTGTTTTTGCTGGGGTGGGAGTTCTCTGCACCTGAGACCAGCTTGGGATGATTTGAGAAGATGGGGATGCAGTTCTGCAGGGGAAGCACGATGCCCTCCAGGAGAACAATCATGGTACCCAATTCAATAATGACCAGAGCGAGGAAGAACATGATGGCCCAGAAAGAGGAACCGGGAAACAGACAGCTTGAGAGAAGACCACGTACACAAGGCCAGGGCCCTCCATGAACTGTGGGCGAGAAGGGCTCTGAGGCAGTGCAGTGTCTAGATGGGGTGGGGAATGGTGTGGTAATTGATTAGCAATGTCTGTCTTGGGCAGAGGCAGAGGCACCCAGAAAGGGCAGTTGGAGGGAAAGGTACCCAGAGCTTCCTTCTTGGGTATGTGGGCCAGGCAAGTCAGGAGGTGATTTCACCTGCTGGGTTTCCCCCGTCAGCCAGAGCTCTCTGGGTTGATGTGAGCCGCAGTGTCGCTGGCACGGGGATGTGGCGATGGGACCATGGTTACGGCTGTTGCTTGCCACAAGGCTGCCAGGCCCAGCCTTCCTCCCCCACACACCTTTTCCTTCTGTACCAGGATGCTGCAGGGCAGGGAGCCATGGAAGACCTCCTCCTGGAGGTGCCTGGGGAGCTGGATGATCCAGTCCAGGTAGTCCTCCGGGGGTCTGCCCACGATGCCTTGGGGAGGCCAGGCCTCCTGGGGCAGCATGCCCTCCGATATCTTCTCAATCAAATTGGAGACATTCCTGATGGGGTTAGAGGGGAATATGAGACAGGTGGAGAATGGGGCTGGCTCCTCTGCCATCGACAACAAGGGAGAGGACTAAAGGTAGTGAGGTGGCCAAGATGTAGACCACTAAGGACCCAAGGTCCCTTCAACAGGAACAGACGCTAAGTGAGCACACTGGGTGACTCTCAGAGAGAAGCCCAGCAGGACACAGAGGATGTTTTCTGTAGCCAACGTCTCTTTTTTGTTTGTTGGGAGTGTGTGGCGGGGGCGTGTGTGTGTGTGCGCGCGCCCGCACATGCCGGTCAACCTCAGCCGTCCTTCCTCTGCCTGTTGCCTGATTCCCGCCCTGAGCAGTCCTTTGTGTCTGACACAACATCCAAAATCCATCCGTGTCCCCTTGTCTGTGCAGCAGTGCACCAGAATGGCTTTCTCAAACACAGTAGGAGAGGACATAGGTCGTGCACACACGTGCACTGTGGCACCCGTGCACCAAACACAAGTCACTGCTACCACAGAATCACCGATCTTTCCAGCCTTTGACATCCTAATTGGAAGGGAACCTACGGGCCTGTTAAAAATCCCAGTGCCTGGGCACACCCAACATCAAATAAGGCAGAGTGTCTGGGGCAAAGTTCAGATGTAAGTGCTTTCTCCTGCCTGACTCAAACACAGTCTAGGCCAACCAACCCTTGTGAGTTAAATGGGATATTGGATACTGAGAGAGGGGCTTGAGCTTGAAGGCCTTTGGGGCTGATGGAGTACCAGGCAGGGGTGGGTGAGGCAGGGGCCCCTCTGCTGGTACCTGCAAGGTTGTGACTCACTTCTCAACGCAGGTGGATCCGCTGGTTGCAACCCAGAACCTCAACACCAGGAATGTGATGGACGTGGTCAGCACTGAAGTCGCCAGGTTGACCACGGCCAGGAAGGAGGCTGACTTGACAGGGGTGTCACCTCTCAAGTGGTAGGAGGAGAAAGTGATGATGGTGCCCATGCCTAGACCCAAGGAATAGAGCACATGGCCTCCGGCCTGACGCCACGTGTCGGGCGATTTCAGGATGGAGACCTGTGGAAGGGAAAGGTGTTTGGGATTGGATGGGGATGGGGTACAGGGTGCTACAGAGCAGGCCCAAGGTGAGGTAGGAGGGAGCCTGGAGCTCTGGCCTCACCTCTGTGGTCACCAAGCTCCTGAGGCTGTCCACTGCACCTTCCAGAAAGAGACTGCGGATGAAGAAGCAGAGGAGGATGACGTAGAGGAAGACTATGGTGAAGATCAGCATCTAGTGGGGGGGTCGGCAAAGGCAGGGAGGCAGAAGACAGAGGCAGACATTAGTGGGGGCTGAGGGGCATCAGGATAGAAGCTGGGTGGTGGTCAGGGGGCCCGGGAGTAGAGGAGGGCAAAGCAGGAGGTTATTCGAGGGAGACGACAATGAGGGGCCACTCCAAGCTTTTCACCAGTGGGGCAGCCAGTCATGACTTGGACTAGTGGCTCATGTGGATGGTAAGGAGGAGAGGAGCCAGCAGGACTGAGCACTATGTGGAAGAGTCTTTGTAGCTAGGTGAAGGGAGAGGAAAAGAAATAAACATAGGAGAAGGGTGCGCAATTGCTGTGTGGGTGCCTGACTGCCGGGTGGGTGCATGATTGTTGTGTGGGTTTGTGGGGGGCTTGCTTTTCAGTGGGTGCTGAAAAGCCCTGTGATGATTAATTCTTTGTGTGTGTGCAGGTTTGCATGCACATGTGTGTGGTGGCCAGAGGTCAATGTCGGGTGTCATTCCTCAGGTGCTGCTGTCTACCATATATATATATATATAGTGTGTGTGTGTGTGTGTGTAGTGCTGAAAGAGTCCAGAAGAGGGAATCAGATCTGCTGAAGCTGGAGTTACAGGCAGTTGTGAGCTCCCTGACATGAATGCTCAGAACGAAACTCTGGCCTTCTGCAAGAGCAGCTAGTGCTCTTAACCACTGAGCCATCTCTCCAACCCCCACTTGTCTCCATGACCCCAGTGCTGGGATTACAAGTGTGCAGCACCATGACTTTTTACACAGGTGCTAGAGATTAGACTCCTTAAGTTTACTAAGCCATGTCCTCAATCCATTGTCAACTTGACTGGATTCAGAATCACCCTAGAGACTGGGGGGAGGGGCACACCTCTGGGTGTGTCTGTGAGCTGTTTCAAGGAGGACTGAGGGAGAGGGACAGACAGAGCCTGAATGGGATGGGGGCTTGGATGGAATAAGCCAGCTGAGCACCATCCTGTTCTGTGGAGATCTGAGGGTGTAGGAGTTCCATCTGTGAGCTCCCTGTGCCACAGCACTGCATGCTGCCATGCCTCCCCTCCGAAGGTATACCCTCCAACTGTGAACCCAAGTAAATCCTCCTTCCATTAAGTGTCTTCTTGTCAGGCATTTGGTATAGTGACAACAAAAGTGACTTCATCAAAAAGTGGGGAAAAAATTCCATGTAAGGTGACAGTGGCTTGACATACACGCCACAGACAGGGTACTAGAAAGGAAACAGGCCGAACAGCTCCTCTGAAAATTACCACGCACAGGTGGCTGGCAGAGATGAGTGATGGGGCGGTGATGTGGGTGTAAGGTTGGTCTCCAGGGAGCTGGGTCACAGACCATCCCTGAGGTGAGTGTGGTCTCTTCCTCAGACCCCTGCTGGAGACACTGGTGGCCACTGGTGAACAGACAGGAAGCCTTGGGGTAGGGCAGGTTCGGGACACTTACTAGTGCTGGAATCTTCATCCTAGAGATCGTGGTTATGTAGAGGAAGATCCAGGCCACAAGGAGGCACAGGCTGAGGTTCAAGACCAGCATCTCGATCCCTTCCTCCAGTCGGGCCGAAGCTCACAGGGTGGTGTGGTACCAGAAATACTGGTGGGACACAGTCTGAAGGCAGGAGAGGTCTGGGGGTGGGGCAGACCCAGGCTCTTAGGCACCATCTCACTCGGTGTCCCCACTAGCTCTTCATTTAAAAAGATTTATTTTGGGGTTGGGGATTTAGCTCAGTGGTAGAGTGCTTGCCTAGCAAGCCCAAGGCCCTGGGTTCAGTCCTCAGCTCCGAAAAAAAAAAAAAGATCTATTTTATGTGTATGTTTGCCTGCACGTATGTAATTGCACCATATGCAGGCAGGGCACGTGGAGGCCAGAAGAGGGTGTTGGACTCCCTGGAACTGGAGTTGTGGACAGTTGTTAGCTACCATGTGGATGCTGGAAACTGAACCCCGGTCCTCTGCCAGAGTAGCTGGTGCTCTTAACCGCTGAGCCATCTCTCCAGCCTCCTCCCCTTAGCTCTGGCACCTCAGCCACTGGCTTCCCCTCCTGGTGGAATTGGGTCCTTCTCCTCACCTGCCATAGTGATGTTCTTTACCAGGGGACAGTGTTCCCAGGGTGGGGGATAGATGACGGAGTGGCCCAGGTAGTAGAGGCTCCAAGAGACCAGGGTGCTATTGTACAAACTCACCAAGATGCAGGCCTAGGGAGGATATGGTGCACCTGAGGCGGGAGGCCGGGAACTGGGAGCTCAGCAGGTCTGCTGGCCCCATACCTACCAGTATGCTGGCATAGCCCAGGCCGCCCAGCCAGGGGACCAGATGCTTCCAGGCCTGGATGTTGTCCATGTGCAGCCACTGTCCTATGACCATCTCCATGTACAAGAGGGGAATGCCCAGGAGCAGCAGCAGGATGAAGTATATCAACAGGAAGCTGCCTGAGAGGGAGGTGGGGCCTGCTCAGGCGGCTGGGAGACCCCTCTGTCTTCACCTCCTCTCCTTCCTCCCCAGGATCCCAGCCTCGCCTCCTGGACCTGGACTCACCTCCTCCATTCTTGTGGCACAGATATGGGAATCGCCACATGCTGCCCAGCCCAATGGAGAAGGCCACCAGAATCAGGAAGTTCTCTGTCCTTTTAGACTGGAAGTGGTCTGGGAGCTTGGTGATGCGCACCTCTTTGGTCTTGAAGCCCCAGGACAGGGACGTGTCAGTATGAAACATGTTGCTGGATATGTGCTGTCCCTCAGTGAGCTCTTTGTTCTGGGGCTCTTCCTCCGAGGGCTCTTCATCTCCTGTCACAGGACATCTTTCAAGGGACTGGTCCATGGGGTTCCAAGTCCTGATCCTGGTAGAGGGCGCCTTAAGGTCACCAAGAACAGGGGACTTTAGGAGACATGCTTCAGATGTTGGACTGTAAAATTTCATTGCGAGGATTTGACTTTTAAAATATTTTACTTATTTTTATTTTACGTGTATGAATGTATTGCCTGCATGTATGTAAGTGCTCCTGTGGCATGCAATGCCCACAGAGGCCAGAAGAGGGTGTTGGATACCCCGGAACTGAAATTATGGACAGTTGTTAGCCACCATGTGGATGCTGGGAATTGAACCCCTAGTCCTCTGGAAGAACAGTCAGTACTCTTAACCACTGAGCCAGCTCTCTGGCCCCATGAGGGTTTATTGAATCGAGTGTGGTGGCACAGGGCTTTAATCCCAGCACTCTGGAGGCAGAGGCAGGAGGGTCTCTGTGAAATAGTGAGTTCCAGGTCAGCTGGGACTACAAGGGGACCCTGCCTCAAAAAAACCCAAACCAAACCAAAACAGCAATAACAAAAGAGACAAAAAAAAAAAAAAAAAAAGAAAACCAGAATAAAAACAACATAAAAAGCAAACAAGGAGGGCTGGAGAGATGACTCAGTGGTTAGAGCACTCGCTACTCCTGCAGAGGACCCGGGTCCAATTCCTAGCACCCACATGGCAGGTAACAACTGTCTGTAACTCCAGTTCCAAGAGATCCAACACCCGCTTCTGACCTCCACATGCATTGTACAACACCAGTGCACTTACACACATGCAGGCAATACATGCATACACATAAAATAAAAACCAATAAGTCAAAATATTTTAAAAAGCAAACAAGGGTTTTATTTTGTATGTAGCATTGTGTGTATATACACACATGTACATATATTTGTATATAGCGTATATCTGTACAGTGTGCCTGCATCTGTGTGTATACATTGTGTTCCTTGCTTGTGTGTGTGGTCAGAGATCTACATCAGATGTCTTCCTCACTCACTCTGTACTTCACTCATTGATTCATTCATTCATTCTTTCATTTTTTGAGACAGGTCTCCCTATAGCCCCAGTTGGCCTGGAACTCTGTATGTAGCCCAGGCTGGTCTCAATCTCAGAGATCCACCTGCCTCTGCCTCCCAAGTGTAGGGATTAACAGTGTGTGCCACCACACCCAACTCTATTTTATTTCTTGAAACAGGGTTTCTCACCGAACCTGGGGTTCACCCCTCCCTCCCAGCTAGACTGGCTGGCTAGTGAGCTCCAGGGACCCTCCTGTCTTAGTCTCCCCAGGACTGGGATTATAGGTACATGCCACCCACCCCTGGCTTCTTATATGAGTACTAGAGATTCAAACTCAGGGCCCAAGGCTTGCATGGCAGTCATAACCAACTGAAACATCTCCTCAGCGGCAATATCACAAGGGCTGCAGAGAGATGAGGCCAGTGGTCAAATCCTGTCCCTTCTTCACAGGAGTCCCCCAATCTTGGTGCTGAAACAGAAGCCACAGTATCATGCGTGCCAGGCCAGGGCTCCACCCCCAGCCTTCCTCACAGTCAATATGGGGGACTAATCCCATCGTCCAAGGTCTCAGAGATCACTCTTACACATAACTGACTGGGGGGTGTGACAGTGGTGGAGTGTTTGCCTAGAATGTGCAGAACTTTGGGTTCAACCCCCAGAACTGCATAAACCTGGCGTGGTCATCCCAGCACCTGGATGGTGGAGGCAGGAGGATCAGGCGTTCAAGATGATTACATTGCCACTTTGAGGGCAGCCTGGGCTACATGAGACCCTGTTTCAAAAACAATGCAAAGAAGCACAACTGCTCTGGTGTAATGAGCCCAGGCTGGTATGGCATTCACAGACCCTGGCATTTCAGCTCATGCTCACTTTAGTCTGAATCAAGGCAATGGAAGAAAACCAGGGACATAGAAAACACTGCAGACACTCGGGTTCTGTCCTCAGTTGCTCTGGTCCACTTACAAAGTTTTATCTAAAAAAATCTTACCACTGAGTAAAAACAATGAGCAGTGTATGCCGTGTGACCTGCTAATACAAAAGTTCAGGAAACCAGGAGGGACAGACACCATGGTGTTAGGTGGCATACTGAGGGGCTAACAAGTCAGGGAAGAGGACATACATGGTACCCTAGGAGTTAGCATGGTGGATCTGGTATTCCGAGAGACTCACGGAAGGGTGTGGAGGGTGGAAAGGGTTCTCCTCTTTGGACTAGGATATGGAATGTTTAATTTATAATAGATCATTGAGGCCAGGGAAATGGCTCAGCAGGTAAAGGCACTTGCAATTTAAACCTGATGACCTGAGTTGGATCCCTGGGACCCACATGGTGGGTAGAGAGAACCAACTCCAAGTAGTCCTCTGACCTCCACACAAGCCCCCTTGGAGCACATGCACACACAACATAATAAAATAAAATTTAAAAATTACTGGGTGTCATGGCACTCGCCTTTAATTCCCAGCACTGGGGATCAAGAGAGGAAGGTGAATCTCTGTGAGTTCAAGGTCAGTCTGGCCTACATAGTGAGCTCCAGGCTAGCCAGGGCTACATAGTGAGGCTCTGTCTCAACAAAACAAAACAAAATTATATGTGTGCATGTGTCTATATGTGGATATGTGCACATGAGTGTAGGTGCCTGCAGAGGCCAGAAGAGGGCATCAGATGCCCTGGAACTGGAGCTACTGAAGGTTGTTAGCCACCATGTGGGTGCTGGGAATCGAACCTGGGTCCTCTACAAGAGCAGCCAGTGCTTTAACCGCTGAACATCTCTCCAGTCCCCCAACTCCTGATTTTAACCTTTGGCTCCTTTTAGGTTTTGGAAAGGGGCAGTAGCTAAACCTATAAACGACTCTCACAGGCCTTGGTATTTTGTAACACTGGGAGGGGAGGTTGTTGTGGTATTTTGTGTGTTGCATATTGTTTAGTATTACACTCCATACACACCTAGTATTGAGGTTTCTCTGTCCTAGGAGTATGCTTTCCGTAAACTGGGTGTTTTTCTTCCACTATATCATGAATACCTCCTATCTATGATTTTAACAGCCGCTTAATACTCCAGTTGCCCCGGACACAGGCCCCAGCCCTCCCAGAGCCTGGGCTGCGGTTCAGTCCCCCTCCCAGGCATGGTGTTGCCCTCCCAGGCTGGGTGCTGTCCCTTCCGGGCTGAGTGCTGCCCCTCCCCGGCTGGGTGCTGCCCCTCCTGGACTTGGTACTGCACCTGCGGCCCTGGGGCTGCGCTGTGCTGGCAGGGCAGCACCGTCCCGGTCCTGCGGCTCCGCGGGGAGGACATGGCGCCGAGCGGCCCAGTGCCTACAACATCCCGACGACGTCCCCGCCGTGTAGAGGCCAAGGCCGAGGTCCTTACCCGCCTCTGCACGAGCCGGATCCCCGCGCCCCCGGCACGCAGGAGGGAGGGGCTCACAAGGCCCCGCCCCTCCCTGAAGATTGACAGGCGGCTGATAGTTGCTGGGGGGCGAACAGCGCCCTCCTCAGAGGTGTATCTCTGGCAGGGCCGTGTGCGTTCCTGAAGCTGTGTAGTGAGCTGAAGAGGATGATCTTCTCCTACATCCAAGAGAAGTGAAGCACTCGTCCTTGCAGAACTGTTCTGTGTCGCACAGCAGCATGATTAACCAGAGCCTGAGAGTGAAAACCACGCCAAACATCCATGAGCTTGTGAATGGGTGATGTCAGGTGCATGCACATGATGAAATACTGAGGTAAAACACTAGGAAACAGGCCAGTGCTTGAAAGGGTTTCGAGAACATTGTCTTACAGGACTGTCCTAGACAGACGCCATCTTCCTGAGCACAGCAGCATCTTCTTGCCTAAGATCATCATAGCTGGGCTTGCTGACTGTCCCTGCCTCCCCGACAGAAGGAGGGTAGGGAGAGTGCAGGCATATCTCCCAAGCTGGGATGTGCAATTCAGGCCTAACCGTACGTGGCCTGGGGGAGGGGCTGTACATAGGCTGGAGGAGACATTGTGGGGCCATGGGGAAGCCATGATCCATGTTTGGGTGAAAACCTTCCAGTGCAGCCTTAGTGGGGAGCACCCACACACCTGTAAGTGACCCCTCACCATTGCTCTGCACGTCAGCTCAATAAACTCATGGGTTCCCCAGAGTGCAGTTTGGTGAAATGGACCTTGGTTTGTTCTTGCAACCAAGGGAGGACCTTGTTTATGTCCCCAGGGATTTAGCAGCAATTACACTCACTGAGAGAAGCTACTCAGGTCCACGTCTGAAATGTCCAGATTAGGCAGACCTATGGAGAATGCAGTACTGGCCCCTGGGGGTGGCTAAGGTTACAGGCTTTTCTGGCAAAGAAAGTGATATTGGTGCATGGTGCATACCTCTGTGGGTACACCTTAAATGTGTGAACTGTGTGGTGAATTATCTTGGCAAAGCTGTTTAAAAAAAATGACAGGGCCAGAGAGGTGGCTCAGCAGTTAAGAGTACTGGCTGCTCTTGCAGAGGACCGGGGTTCAGTTCCCAGCACCCACATGGTGGCTAACAACCGTTCTAACCCCAGATCCAGAGGATCTGATGCCCTCTTCTGACCTCCTGGGCACTGCATGACATGGGTGCACTTACATGCATCTAGGCAATACACTCACACATAAAACTGGAAAATATTTTTTTAAAAAGTCAGAATAGGCCAGGTGTGGTGGTCCACGCCTTTAATCCCAGCACTCGGGAGGCAGAGGCAGGCAGATCTCTGTGAGTTCAAGGCCAGCCTGGTCTACATAGTGAGTTCCAGGATAGCTGGGGCTACAGGGAGACCCTGTTTCAAAAAGACCCCCCTCCAAAAAAAAGCATAACAGTGGGAGATGACAGAAACCAGCAGGTCTTGGCAGGCTCTGGCAGCTCACTGAGAGAACCCCAGAACCCCTCGTGGCCACACCTATGATGACACCAAGAGAAGTCTCAAAGGCATGTGTGCAGAAGGCTGGAGGCTCCCAGCAGCAGTCCAAAGGAAAGCCTCCATCACACCCATGGGTGCTAGGAAAGTGACCCTGGACAAGAAGCATCCAGAGCTATCTGGGAAACAGGACGGAAGCCCGGTCTTCCTACCACTCAGTCATACCGGCCACTGTGGCCTGGAGCATTCTCAGGCAGCATTGCAGCATGGTGTCCAAGCACAATAAGTGGCTTCAAGGCTGCTTTAGTGGGAGGCATGAAGGTCTCTACCCCGCCCCACCAGCTTTTGCAGACCCTCAAGCCTGGCTTGTCAATCCAGCTCCTACTGGTTGCAGCCCCAGAGCTAGAAGTAGGGTGGGGCAGGAGGTAGGAGGCCAAAGACCCAGACTCTGACCACAGAAATGACCCCTTCTTGGTTTGGATCCAAGGGGAGGGGCCAGTGGGCAGCAACACCCCTGCCCTGCCACCGCAGCCCTCCTCTAGAAACACACCTCTTCCTCGGGGTCCTGACACCCCAATTCCTCTGTTCTCGGAGCATCTGGGGAACATCCACTCCCTGGTTTTCTGGTCGCCTGGGAGGTTATGACAGCTCAGCTAGAGCCACCTGGCTGTCCTTGCTGGGCCAGCTGATTCCTCCCATGAAACCAGCACTGTTTCTTTCCAAGCAGCCAGAGGCCCTTGGTGACACAACTTGGTGGATCCCAACCCAGCACTTCGTCCTCAGGTATTGAAGTGTAAGTTTCAAGGATGACTTTTAGGGAGTGGCACAATGGCTCAGAGGGTGGCCAAACCTGGAGGGCACTGATCATGCAAAGGGCTGTGGGAGTTGAGTGTGCCACCGCAAGAGCTGGGCCTCTGTCCTCGTCACCCTCTTTCTGGGTATCCAGGCTCCTAGGCTCAAGCTGACACTCAGAGGTCAGCTGCAGGGATGCTTGATGTCTGGTCAGACTGGAGGCAGAGATAGGCTGGTCAGGATATGGTCTTTCAGAATACTCTCTGAGTCCTCTTTCTTACACAGTGGCATCCCTCTGACAGCCAACATGTTCCACAGGTTCTGGGTTCCCTCAGGATAAACACCATGCCCTTCTTTCATCCTGGGATGAGATCTGTGACATCAGAGACCCTTCTGGGTACTGAGAACCCAACAGTGAAGCACACAGACCAAAGAGACAGAACCCAAACACCATGCAGCCCCCGGGAACTCATCCTGGTTTCTGTTGGCCACTTGTTCCCAACCTCTGCATGTACCAGTGTCCTTGGATCTAGGATGCCAATCTTCCAGGTTCTCATCCTTCTCTGCCTCCCCATCCATCTATCTGCTCCAGAGCACCTTCCCCAGTGTCCTAAGTGTCCATCCGAACCCTCAGCATGCCTCCAGCTACCTCCACCATGGACTCAGCAGGTGCAGGCCCGCTGGGACTGTCTATGGACCCTGCACTTTGAAAGCGCAGCATTAACTCATCCTAATAGACAAGGGTTTTCTCACAATGAATGTCTCAGGGCCCAAGAAATAGTCAATTACTAAAGTGCTCTGGCAAGCATGTGGGCCTGAGTTTGATCCCCAGCTCCCACAGAGCCAGGCACGGTGGTCTGTTCCTGTAGTCCTAGCATGGGGGAGGTAGAGACAGAAGGGCTCCTGTGGCTCAACCAGTCTAGCCTAACTGGTGAGCTCCAAGCTAAGGGAGAGCCTGTCTCAAAAACAGAAGTGGAGAGTGACCAGAGAAGACATCAGACACCGACCTCCGACCTCTAGTTATCACATACATGCACACAGCTACATGCACCAGACATAGATACACACACACACATACACACACACACACACACACACACACACACACACACACACACACACACACACTATAAAGGCCTCAAGAAGTGTTTGTTGGGGAACATCAAGATGGCTCAGCTGGAAAAGGCACTTATTGCCAGGCATGATGACTTGAGTTTTATCCCCAGCACACACATGGCAGAAGGGAAGAAGTAACTTCCACAAGCACACTGTGCCAACACACAATCACACACAAAACAAATTTTTTTTTATCTTTTTGAAGCAGGGTCTCCCTGTAGCCCCAGCTGTCCTGGAACTCACTATGTAGACCAGGCTGGCCTTGAACTCACAGAGATCCACCTGCCTCTGCCTCCTGAGTGCTGGGACTACAGGCATGCGCCACCATGCCCAGCTACAAAACAAATTTTTAAGAAAGTTTGTTAGGGGGTCTGGAGAGCTGGCTCAGCAGAGGACCTGGGTTTGGCTCTCAGTACCCACATGGCAGCTCACAACTGTCTAACTCCAGTTTGAGGGGCGCTGATGCCCTCTTCTGGCCCCCATGGGCATTGCATGACACGAGTGCACTTTCATACATGCAGGCAAACATGCATACACAGTAAATAAGTAGGAGAATAAACACATCATTCAGCAAGGGAACGGATTGCAAGGACCATCTACCCTGGACCTACACCGCCTGGGTGTCCTGTCAGTTACTTGTTATGTTTTGCATTGTCGTGTTAAAATACCTGACCAGTGTGTGGTGGCACAGGCCTTTAATCCCAGCACTCAGGAGGCAGAGGCAGGCAGATCTTTGTGAGTCTGAGGTCAGCCTGATCTATAAATCAAGTCCCAGGCCAGCCAGGGCTACATAGTGAGACCCTGTCTCAAAATAAAAATAAAAGCTCTGCTTCCCTGGGCCTGCACAACCAGCCAGCCTCTCCTGGGTAAGTCCATTGCACCCTCAGTGCCTTGCCTCTCCCAGCCTCATTCACCCATCCATCTCCCCTGCCCCTTTCTCCTCCTAGCCTGGGTTCTGTCCCATTTCTTGTCTTGGCACCCCAGACACCTGGGGAACCACCACTGCTTCCTGATCCCTTGCATCCTGATGGACCCAGTTCCTTCTCGAGGTTCCCAGGAGCCCTCTGGGCCTGGTCCCGCCCTCACCTCCCTCTGCTTCCCTGGGCTGCACAACCCGCCAGCCTCTTTCCTGGACTCTGGGGCTGACCTCTCAGCTTTCTGATTCTTCGCATCCAGACCAACCCAGTTCCTCCCTGCAGTCCCCAGGAGCCTTTGAGGCCTTTTCCCGCCCCCATCTCCCTTTGCATCTCTGGATGGCATAGCCACCAGCTGTCTGAGACCAGCATCTTTCCTGGGCCCTGCTCCCAGGCCAGTCCAACCCCCAAATTCCTGAGGACAACATCTTTCCTGGAGGGATCCAGACCTTAGGAGAAAGCCTGAGAGCATCTGATCCTCATCTGACTTGGGCCTCTGTGGGATCTCCTGAAGACAAAAGCAATCTGGCCACTCCAATATAAAATCAAAAGAGAGAACTGGAAGCTTAGA
>NW_008348313.1:1319381-1320011 GCF_000622305.1 Nannospalax galili
GGCTTGAGTCTCACACAAGAATCAGAAACTACAAAAGAAATTCACATGTCAAAATCATAGAGAAAAAACAATAACATGAAAAACCAAAATAATATATACCCACCAAGTACCAATAGTCCTCTAGAGGAGCACAATGAGAATCCTCTAGAGATAATGCAGGACATGGATCTCAAAAGAATAATTATAAATGTGATAAAAGAATTCACTGAATTTAAAAACACAAAGAAATCAAAGAACTGAAGGAAGATAGGGATAAACTTCTGAATGAATTCAGAAAAGACCTAGAAATATTGAAGACTACTCAGGCTGAAATGAAGAAGGAAGTGAAACACTCAGTAAGTTAATTAGAAGCGATGGGAGAAAGATTCACCAATAGGATGAATGAAATGGAAAACAGAATATCAAGACTGGAAGATAAAGTGGACGAACTAGACCACTCAAACAAAGATTATGAAAAATTTAAGAAATCACAAGAATGGAATATGCAGGAATTGTGTGACACCATGAAAAGACCAAACTTATGAACCACAGGCATACAGGAAGAAGAAGAATCCCAAGATAATGGTATGGACCAGATCCTCAACAAAATTGTAGAAGAAAATTTCCCAAAATTAAAGAAAGACATGCCCA
>NW_008348313.1:1322563-1323645 GCF_000622305.1 Nannospalax galili
AATCAAATTATCCCTTTTTGCAGATGATATGATACATCTAAGAGATGCCAAAAATCCCACCAGAAAACTCCTAGAAATTATTAACACATTCAGTAAAGTGGCAGGTTACAAAATTCTGTAAAAAAGTCTGTAGGCTGCAAAAAAAAAATATCTTGGAATAAATCTGACTAAAGACACCAAAGATCTCTACAATGAAAATTTTAAATAGTTAAAGAGATTGAGGAAGACACCAGGAGATGGAAGGACCTCTCATGTTCATGGATTGGAAGAATTAATATTGTTAAAATGACCATCCTATCAAAAGCAATATATAGATTCAATGCAATCCCAATCAAAATTCATGTGACATACTTCACAGAATTAGAAAAATGCATCCTTAAATTCAGATGAAAGCACAAAAGACCTCGGATAGCCAAAGCAACCCTGACCACTAAGAGCAATGCCAGGGAGATTACTATACCAGATTTTAAGCTGTATTACTGAGCTATAGTCATAAACACAACATGGTACTGGCACAAAATAGACCCATAGATCAATGGAACAAAATTGAAGACCCAGATATGAGTACATGCAATTTCGGCCATGTGATATTTGACAAAGGGGCCAAGAACACTCACTGGAGGAAAGACAGCATGTTCAGCAAATGGTGCTGGCAAAACTGGATCTCCACCTGTAGAAGAATGAAACTAAACTCCTATCTTTCACCTTGCACAAAAGTCAGTTCCAAATGGATCAAAGACCTCAATGTGGAGCCTGAAACTCTGAAACTGTTAGAAGAAAACATTGGCAACAACCTACAAGATGTAGGTGTAGGAAGGGATTTTCTAAACTGGACATCAATTGCTCATGAAACAACATCAAGAATCAACAAATGGGACCTCATTAAACTAAAAGCTTCTGTACATCAAAGGAGGCAACCAGGGAAGTGAACAGAAAGCCCACAGAATGGGAGAAAATCTTCACCGGCAACATATCTGACGAGGTTAACATCCAGAATATATAATGAACTAAAAAAAACAGAGGATTAAGATAGGAAGCAACCCAATTAAAAGATGGGCTAAGGAGCTGAACAGAGAGTTCTC
>NW_008348313.1:1324403-1325064 GCF_000622305.1 Nannospalax galili
TGGATTGAGCTGGGCATGATGGTGCACGCCTTTAATCCCAGCACTTGGGAGGCAGAGGCAGGCAGATCTCTGTGAGTTCAAGGCCAGCCTGGTCTACATAGTAAGTTCCAGTACAGCTGGGGCTACAGGGAGACCCTGTCTCAAAAAGACAAAAAAGAAAAAAACAACCACAAAAAAACCAGAAGGAACCATATTAGTCCTACTGACAAATTATACATAGCAGGCCAAGAAATATATGTCTAGGCAAGGTTTATCTAAGAACAATTGGTCTTTGCCCAAGATTTATCTACATGGCACACAGTAATTAAAAGTACCACACTGGTGGAACTAACCTTCTTGGATGTTTAACAGACATACTTTGAGGCCTATACTTATTTGGTCAGAGGGACATAAAGGACAGTTTTTGCTCCTGGCCTTCCTAGGTCAACTAGTTCCAAGGGACTATGAGCATCTCTCAAAATGTCCTGTAATTGTGGTGGGTCACTTGTCCTCTTGATCAAGGAGACCAAGGAGACCCACCAGATGGACTTGAACCAGTGTCCAGTCTACAACGAGTAGGGTCAACACAGAGGAATCATTTCCCCCATGCTTCCAAGTGAAGCCAGTCATGGTCAAGCAGGACTTTTGACTTTTCACATAGGTGGAACTGGTAAAAGAAAGG
>NW_008348313.1:1325277-1339593 GCF_000622305.1 Nannospalax galili
CAAAGTTTAAAGGGGCCAATATAATTTCTAAGAGTCCATATGTATAGCTAAAGGCTACATAACAAGCAACAATGCCAGATGGGTGATACCTTCTTTTTAGTTGTTGGCCAGGGTGGCCCAAGGGACTCCCAGATAGTAACCCAGCATAGAACTGGGAAAATGAACAGCAGATCCCAATCTTATCTAAAGGAATATTGACAACTGATTGCTGCTGGATGAGGAACAGCTGACCTTCCTAAAGCAAAGACCTCTAGATAGGCTGACTAGATTCACCAGATGGACAAGTAGTGGGGAATGGCTGGGGGTGCCGACAACACAGTGGACAGTAGCAGGGATGACAGATTATAAGGGCTCTGGGGGGGAAGGAGGCTATGGGAGAGTGCCATCTGGGAAGTGGGTGTATAGATGAATAAGATGGTTTGGGATGTTCTGTGTGATACACACACACACACACACACACAAATTCAACAATTTTTTTAAAATGAATTATTTTTGAGGAGGAAGCATAAAAATTTATGTCACGTTAATTAGTAGAGGTGATAAACATTATCATTGAAATCTACCCAATGACCTTATAGACATATACAGGCGCCAAGGATCCAAGTGCAACTGATTATGACTAGTAATAATCAGATACATACAGATGAGAGACACATGTGCTAACATCTCAGTGTTATTCGCAAAAACAATGAGTCTTTCTGTCTTACAGGGCTTATACTGAATTCAATATTGTATAACTGTATTAATTCAACAGCAAACCTAAGAATTTTATAGGCACTTTTGAAATAGATGTATCTTTGTTCTGGAAACTTATTATGTTAAAGCTGTAATGAAATGCTTCTTCTAAAAGAATAAAAATAAATAAAATTTTTAAAAAGACCAAAAAATAAAAATAAAAATAAAAGGGGCTGGGGAGATGGCTCAGTGGTTAAGAGCACTGACTGCTCTTGCAGAGGACCTGGGTTCAATTCCCAGCACCCACATGGTGGCTACAAACCGTCCTTAACTCCAGTTCCAGGGGAATCCGAAGCCCTCTTCTGACCTCCATGGCATTGCACAACATGGGTGCACTCACATACATGCAGGCAATACACACATACATATAAAATAAAAATAATAAAATAAATAAGAATTAAAAAAATCAATAAAATAACATGAGAGAACTTTAAATGTTCTCATTACAAAGAAATGCTCATAGCCAGGCATGGTGGCACACGCCTTTAATCCCAACACTTGGAAGGCAGAGGCAGGTGGATCTGTGTGAGTTCAAGGCCAACCAGGTCTACATATCCAGTTCCAAGTCATCTGGGTCTACAGGGAGACCCTGTCTCAAAAAAAAAACCAAACAAGAAAAGATTATCTCTGGGGTGATAGTGTGATCACAGTGTGCCCTATATTATGTGGGGTTAGTATGTGTCTCAAAAAAACTAAAATTAATCCTGTGGACATTTTCAATTTAAAAAAATCAAGCTCTATCCTTATGGGGCGTGCTGGGCGCCAGGTGTGGGGTGTGCGGGTATCTGCTCCTGCGCTGCTTCCCTGCGTCTTCCGTGGCTCTCTGTTGCTGGGGCTTTGCCCAGCCGAGTCCCGCCCTAATTTCACCAGTACACTTTCCTCAAGATGCAAAATCCACCGGCCGCTGGATCACGCGGGAGAGTGTGAGGGCGGCTAAAGCTGGGATCTGTGAGTCAGTGATGGAAAGACAGCTCTTCCCGGGAAGGCTGGATCGTAGGCAGTGAGACAAGACTCAGCTCAGTCAGACTCAGTGTTACAGCTCTTTATTCAATGGCTCTGCGTGGCTCCAAGCCTCAGTGTCCCAGAGTGATCCAGCTCCTTCAATTATTGAGGGGAATCAGGGAACTTTATACCATGGGGGTAGTGGTAAAAGCTTCAGCTGATAGGCGCTTTGGGGATGCCTCATTTGCGTGTGGAAATGGGCTCCCGCCAGGCTGCCAAACTGCTTGAAAATCACACAGGAAAGCTTAATAGTTACAGAGCCGGAGGCTACATTCCTGTGGCTGCTACTTCACAAAGGAGTCAGGAAAAATGCCGGGAAGGCACCCTGTTGCGAAAGGAGTCTCTGCATATGGCTCCGAGCTCGTGAGCTATCCGGACATGAAGAAACTTCTACTTTACACAACAGAGGTCCCCAACATATCCTGAGACCACAGGGAGCTTAGGTCTTCCCAGTACACAGAGATGGCTATGTTTGGAAGTCCAGAGCTAAGGAGGAGCCATACGGGAAGTGGACTTTCACAGAAGGTTCTGGGCAGAGGGAAGTGATACCACATGCTTAGCATCTCTGTTAACACCTTAGCTCTTGGGTGGAGGTCGGCCACCTGTTTGAAAGTTGGCATTGGCATTGCAGTCTGTTCTCAGCAATGAGGAAACAGAGGATGATGAAGTGGGGCAGCGGTATCAGTACATACAGAATCTGTGCAGAGAGCATGACATGTCAGGCTGCATGCTAGCAGAGACCACCGTTCACAGAGCTCAAGGCAGGCTGGACATGAGGCGTGAGAAGTCTGCTTTCTGTCCTGGCCCGGAGCTAGAGGAGTCATTGGCCAGGAGGGAGCAATGAGGGCAGCATCTGAGAACATCCGGACCAAGCAGAGCTTACCTTCCCGATGGACTTGATCCCGTTGATCATGAAAGCACAGACCAGACACCAGGACAGAAAGAGGGGCATGACCAGACTGACAACTGGTGACCCTCCATCCTCAATTCCATCTGAGGCTTTCAAGGTCTGCTGGTACATTGAAGGTGTTGCCAGCTCACACAGGGGATCCGAGGGGACATGGCTTTGGACAGGTCTGCTAGACACAGCCTCCTGCCCTCTTCATCCCTTCTGCTACCTCTGCTCCTTCCCCACCTTCCTCTTCCTGACCCTTCCTGCTCTTTTCTCCTCTTCCCATCCCTTTACTCCTCCATCTCCCCTTCCTCACCAAAGTCACTGGAATTCCTCAGTGAGGGGCATTTCTCCCAGGGAACAATGAAGTGGAACATGTAGCTCATGTAGAAGATTCAGGAGTTCAGCACACTCAAATATGTGCTGATGATGGAGCTCACCTGGGGACCAGGGGAGAGTTGTCTGGGGAGTAAGAGCAGAGACAGAGAAGGACGGGGTCTGGAGAAGGAGTGAAGGACTAAGGAGGCTGGTCCATGGAAAGGAGGTCATTGGATCTACCCTAAAATGGAGGGCGGGTGGAGAATAGGTGTACAGGCAGGTTTCTGAAGCCTGGGCCTCCTCACCATGAAGATGCTGTACCCTATTCCACCAACTCGGGGGACCAGGGTCTTCCACACATTTATGCCAGCCTGCTGCGCCCTCTGACCGATGGCCAGCTGGAGGAAGATTAGCAGAATGCGATAAAGAGCAGCATGAGGAGGTCCACGATGAAGAAGCCGCCTGGCCTGTGGAGAGAAGGCGGCTCTGAGAGCCACAGCCCAGCACCTGCATGTCCTCACAGGCCCAGAAAGATGTTCACCAATGGCATCCTCCTTCAGGCCACAGTCTCACCTGCTCCACACCCTCACAGCCTGAGCTCCTAACTCCCTGAAGATCAGATGTCTAGTTTCTGCAGCACCCTCCCCAGGACCCAGGGCCGCAGGACTTAGGTGCAGCGTCTCCCACCCCCAGGCTCAGGCATGTGGCTCCTGCCCGACTCCGGCATCCTCACCGCTCAGAGACATCAGCTTTAAATCCAGGAGAGGCCCCACCCCTGCCGTCCCTCTTGGATCCATGTGTCTTGGTCCCCAGACTTACAGCCTCCTTTGTAAATCCACAGTATGACAAAGCACCAGAGGCTAGATGGAAACATCAAGCAGCTCATCTGGGCCAGGATGTACTCAAGCTTGCTGGACCAGAGTGGACCGGGACAAATATTTCACTGTCTTTTCAACTTTCCCACCACTTCCGAGGGTTTCTGTTTCAGGACTGTCATAGTTGAAAACTCCCTAGTTTTCAAGGGCTTTGGTTGTTGAACACCTCAGGCCCGAGCCTTCAAAGCATGGGTCTCCCAGGCCTGAGCCTTTGCGACTCAGGTCTCTGAAGCCTGGACCTCTCTAGCTCAGGCTGATGCTGGCGAGGTTGTTAGGGCCCTGTGATCCCAATCCTGGAGGTCTGGCCCCAGATCTGAAGGCCTTGTCTCAGTGGAGAAGGTTTTCTCCACGTCTGAAGCCTCTGTCCAGGAAATCTCTGGATGCAGATTCCTTGCAGGGGCTTGGACTTCAGTATGGGGGAGAGGATCTTCCTCTTCCTCAACAGACCTTAAAACCAAGTCACAGATTTTAGGTGAAATCTAGTGAGGGCATTAGACAAGGACTCACTGAGTTCCAAACTGCCTTAAAGCAGGTTGTCATTTCTATACCAGCTATTCACGGACATCCAACATGCACAGGAGCTGGGGAGATGGCTCAGCAGTTAAGACTGCTTATTGCTCTTCCAGAGGACCCACATTTGGTTCTTAGCGTCCACATTGGGTGGCTCACAACTGCCTGAACTCCAGCTCCAGGAAATCTGACTCCTTCTTCTTACCTCTGAGGGTACCCACACATGAGGCAGACACTCACACAGGCATACACAAGACAAGAATAAAAGTAAAAATAAATCTTTTTTTTTTTTTTTGTCTTTTTGAAGCAGGGTCTCCCTGTAGCCCCAGCTGTCCTGGAACTCACCATGTAGACCAGGCTGGCCTTGAACTCACAGAGATCTTCCTGCCTCTGCCTCCCGAGTGCTGGGACTACAGACGTGTGCCACCATGCCCGGCTTCAATCTTTTTATTTATTATTTTTATTTTATGTGATGAGCATATTGCCTGCATGTAAGTGCACCATGTCATACGATGCCCAGGGAGACCAGAAGAGGGCATCAGATCCCCAGGAACAGGAGTTATGGGCAGTTGTTAGCACAGGAGTTATGGGCAGTTGTTAGCACAGGAGTTATGGGCAGTTGTTAGCCATGTGGGTGCTGTGGACCAAACCCCGGTGTTCTCAACCATGGAGCCATCTCTCCAGTCCTAAAAATGAATCTTAAAACATACATACACCCTACACATTTATGACACACCTCACACATGCATACAAACTATGTCCTTACACAACACATACCACACAACCCTACTCCTACACCACACACACACACACACACACACACACACACACACGCACACACACACCTTACACGATTTTTACTTCTCTGAAGTGTTTTAATACAAGGAACGGGGGTCTGGACACCAAAGCTAACCAGCAGGCAGAACTTCTGGGAACAGAGACAACACTCCCGTCAAAGCTGACCGTGGTGGCTTCCATCAGTAACCTCAGAAGCTAAGGCAGGACTGCCATGAATTGACGCTATCCTGGGTGACAGTGATACGAGAGGCAGACTTCCCAGAGTGGGTGGCATACTTAGCGGGCTTATGCTTGGTGTTCTGAGGCAGGGCTCATTCTGCAGCCCAGACTGGCCGGGAACCCGTGATGGTCCTGCCTCTGCCACCTGAGGATAACTGCTTTGCTCTGTGAACAGATGTGTAATGTGTAAACACCATCTCTATTTACACGCAGCCTTGGGAGGTGCCCACCCTGCCCACTGTCTCAGCTGGCAGTGGCCTCTGCCCACCCTCTTGCTCTCCCTCCCAGTGTCTCTCATCTCTGCCTCCTGTTCTATCCCCAGCCCAAGGACAATGCTGCACCTCATATCTGGGGCCACTTTCCTCTGGTCTCCCTATGATCCCGCCACTCTGACCTTTGTTGGCTCAAACTGCTCCATGAGACAAGAGGCAAAGAGTATGCTGAAAGAAAAGAAAGTCTGTAAAAGAGGAAGAGCAGTGGGAAGAAGCCCCGACTCAAGCATCACCAGGGGCTGGCGAGGTGGCTCAGTCAGTAGTGTGCTTGCCCCTCAAGCATGAGGACCTGAGTTCAATCCCCAGGACCCACATATGGCCGGCATGGGTGGGCTCACACCTATCATCTCAGCACTAGGGAGATGGAGACAAGGACAGCCTAGCCCACTCGGCCAGCCCCAGGCTAGTGAGACCCTGTCTCCTAAAACAAAATGGATGGTTCCTGAGGAGTGACACCTGAGGTTGACATCTGGCCTCCACACATGCATACACATGTACACCTGCACACATGTTGTGCACAACACATGTACACACATGAATACACACATACAAAATCATCAATAGTTGCTAATGCAAGACAGTGAAAAGTTTGACAAAGACAAAATAACTACACAGTATTATAAAACATAGCTCAAGCCAGACAACTGTACTATGCAGTGCTGTGTCACCCTATGTCACCATAAGCATGTGATGACCAATGAGTGACATCATGTTCTGGCATGCTACACTAATCACACCATCCCAAAATGAGGAAATATCAGGTAACCCCAAATTTAGGGATATTGTATAAAATAACCAGCTTGAACTTGTTAAAAATGTCAAAGCAGGGCCAGCAAGAAGGCTCAGCAGGTAGAGGTACTTGCTGCCAAGCCTGAGGACCTGAATTCAGTCCCTGGGACCCACATAGTGGAAGGAGAGAACCCAGCGGTTGTCCTCTGTAGCCCGAAAATGATTTATTCCTCCTGGACTTCCTCTGAAGAGCCATGGGCGAGCACAGGGCACCCTGGGAAGAAGGGTGGAGCCTAGTGTGGTGGGAGATTGGAATGAAAGGAGGATTTGGTGCCATTCTGGGAAGCAAGGAACAGGGAGCAGGTGAGCCAGCCTGCCCTGGACCCCGTGGGGTGCCAGGGGACCTCGAGAGGACCCAGTGGACCCCTCACAGAACTCTGTGGGGTGAGTGGACATATGAGTGGGGATGCAAGATGAGGCAGACCATGGGTAAAAGTGATCCAGAATGGCAGGCTGAGCCTCGCAGAGCTGGGTGCCAGGTGTCAGGTGTTCGTTTCTTTGTAAGTCGATCCCTCCCTCCAAAGGTATAAACTATGCAAAATTCAGATAAAGATGTGTTATGTGGTTTGTCTATCCACGCCAGGAACAGGGACCCTAAGAGAACTCGGGCGACAAATTGACGTAGCCGGCAGGACAGCGCTGAAGACAACAAACCATGGGAGTTTGGGAAAAGCAAGGGAGTTGATGGTGGCTGATGTGGACCTCATAGTGGATTATAAACTATGTAACTAAAAAGGGGCCAGTCACGCAGATGCGTGGGCCACAGCTGTGTTGTAAATCTGGCGAAATAGCCCAGTTATGGGTACATGATTTGTTAAAGGTCATAAAAAGGGCTAGAAAAACTTGTACAGGCCTGGGACACAAGCAGAGAATCCAGAGACAGGGTGTGGTCCCTTCACATAATGAAAGCTGTGCCCTAGGCAGGGGAAGCTGCAAAGGCCAAGGAGGTGCTGGGAGACCAGCTGCAGAGCTGGAGAGAGAGAAAGGACATTTTAACTTGTGTTAGGTCCAAGGACTCTGGAAAAAGGCAGATAATAATGAAAAAGGAAACAACCTAAAAATAAAAGTAGCTAAAGCTGCCCCTCAGATTCAACCTTTGACACAGAAAGGAAAAACAGCTGACAGTACTGTAGCTAGGAAATACTCCACACTGGAACTGTTAAAACTAGGAAAAACATACACCCAAGCAATCAAAGAGCCCCTCGCCATGTGGCTTGTGAGGGTGTGGGACATGGGAGCAAATAACATCAGTCTAAGTCCTTCATAAGCTTCACAGCTGAGTTATATAACTACCTATCCATCCTTGCAATATAGGCTGTTCAATCTAGGCCAGTGCAGGGGGTATCAGTCCTTAATGGGATGGCTGATGGAAGTCATTAAAGATACATGGTCATCACCAAGGGAAACTCTCATAATTAACAAAGGCTGGAGACTATAAAGGAGGGACAGGCATTACTGAGAGAACTAGGTATGAGAAAAGCAATATATGATGCCCAGTTCACTGGGCCAGATAAGACTGTGTTCACCAGAGATATAAAGGAAAGTTTAATTCAACTGGGACATCAAGAATGCTATAGGACTTTAATGGTTTTGCTGTCCCTTTAACGGGACAGGGTCTTTGTAAAGTGAGAGAGGTTTTAGCAGATCTAAGTGACTCTGCTACACGTGTAAAACAGGTCTGTAGAATAACAGAACATCCTACAAGGGATATAAAAAAGACCAGACAGAAGAAATGGTCCTTTAGGGTTGCTTGAAGACAATGGTTGCAAGACTTATGTTGAGCCCAAATTCCCAAAGAAAAAATTGATAGAAAACCAAATTCAGTACTAAGGAGTTTCTGGAAGGCTTTAAAACCAGAACAACAGTTTAAAAATGGCATTCAAAGGATAAAAACTGTCCAAGGGGTGGTTAAGGATCCCCAAAGATTGAATAAGGTGCATTTCTCTCCTGATAAAGGTTATACTAGGGGTAGAGGCAGTTTTTCCCACCAAGGCCTCCCTCAGCAGCCAGGTATGGTCAATGGAGAGATGACAGATATGGCTACAGCCAGGAGCTGCCTGAATGCAAGATGAGGCAGACTGTGGGCAAAAGCAATCTGGAATGGTGGGCCGAGCCATGCAGAGCTGGGCGTCAGGTGTCAGGTGTTTGTTTCTTTGTACCCCAAAGGTATAAACTATGCAAAATTCAGATAAAGATGTGTCATGTGGTTTGTCTACATGCATTGGGAGCAGGGACCCTAAGAGAACTCGGGCGACATCCTCTGACCTCCACACAAGTGCTTACATACACAAAACAAGTGTCATGAAAAATGTCAAATGTCAAATAATGACTGCCAAGGAGTATAGAAGTGTTATATATCTCAAATTATAACTTTAAGTCAGAAGTTATGTCAAAATTAGAAAGCTGGAAAAAATTATAAGTGCTGGTCACACATACCACTCACCACCAAAACAAAGGTTAGGCGCCTTCTAGGAAAAATGGCTACAAGATGCTGAAACTTATAAATGCCTAAGAAAAACTAAATGACTTTAAAATAGCAAAAGCATGGAGAGGGGGATGGAGAGATGGCCAGTGGTTAAGAGAACTTGCTGCTCTTGCATAGGACCTGGGTTCAGTTCCCAGCACCCACGTCAGTTACAACCACTTGTAACTCCAGCTCCAGGGCATCCACTGCCCTCTTCTGGCTTTGATGGACACTGCACTAACATTCACATATCCCTTCACACACACACACACAATTAAAATTAATCTTTTTTAAAAAGATTTTAAAAGTCTTTTTAAGGGCTGGGAGTGGTGGCGCACGCCTTTATTCCCAGCACTTGGGAGGCAGAGGCAGGTGGATCTCTGTGAGTTCAAGGCCAGCCTGGTCTACATAGTGAGTTCCAGGACAGCTTGGGCTACAGGAAGACCCTGTCTCAAAAAGACAAAAAAAAAATGCCCCCTCCAGAAGGGGCAGCAGGTGCAAGGACACAGACAGCCTGAATGTGTCAGGAACCCCTGCTGGCCTCAGTCCTGAGGTTTTTGTTTTGTTTTGTTCTTTTTTTCTTTTTATTTTATGTGTATGTGGGTATTGCCTGCATGTAGGTAAGTGTACCCATGCTGTGCAAGACCCATGGAGGTCAGAAGAGGCTGTCAGATCCCCTGGGACTGGAGTTACAGACAGTTGTTAGCCATGTGGTGCTGGGATTCGAACCTGGGTCTTCTGCAAGAACAACCAGTGCTCTTAACCACTAAGCCATCTCTCCAGCCCCTAAAAGATCTTTTAAATCTCTTTTTAAAGCTGACTTCCCTCCCCAGAGCGCTGCTTCTTTCCACCTTACTGGTTCAGCTCCTGTAAGTGACCTTTGATCCACCTGGAGTGCCGGTGCCAGCCGGCCAAGATGGACAGTACCTGAAAGGAGGAGTGAGGATTGAAAGAAAAAAACAAGAGACAGAAAAGATACTTGGGAGGACTGTCAGTAGAGACTGCAGCCCCGGTTTATTTTAGCCCCGCCTTTTTATACAGAAGAACATCAGAGATAGCTACTGTTTGCTTAACTCAATTAATTTCCCACCTGTTTTTCCCACCTGTATCTGAGGGTCAAGGAGTGATCAAATACTTGTTGTGAACTCCACCATATAAACACACTCCTCCTGACTTGGCAGATTAGGTGCTGGTGTGCAAAACACTCTAAACAAGCAAGCCTGCCACAGCTTGATGTACATAATGGATTAATAGCTCCCAACATCTCCCCCTTTTTTATTTTTTATAACCCCAGATTATGCTATATCTAGGACAGAAGGACTGTGCCTGTCTTAGGTTGTCTTCTGCTAGAGCAAATCCTTACCCGTCATCGGCACACAGCTTCCATCAGCTATGCCATCTCAGGTTGACTTTCTTCCAGAAGATCTTACCTATCTTTGACTACTGGCCTCTGTTAGGGGAGGATGCACAATCTCATATCATGCACAGCAGCCTTGACTTGCCATAGGATTTCATAAATAACTTTACTCCCACCAGATGAAATCAAAGACATAGGAGGAAAAGTATGCCAGTCCTGTTAAACCACTCACAATGGAAGTGATAGAGGACCACGATGGTAAGGCGGCTCTCAACTTTTTTAGAATATCTGCCACTGCTTACAGGGTGGAAATGCTTATGGAGAAAATTTTCCCTCTATAATCTCTTGGCAGTAGCACTTTGGCATTGGTACAGCATCCACCTCGCCCCACAAGCACATGGTCATCTACTTGTACACACTCAGACATTATCATTTTTAACAAAACAAATAGAAGCAGGCTGAACAATTAACCAGAGTCATTCACAGTCACTACTATCTCTTTTTCTTCCTGTGGGGACTCAGGTTTGCTTTGCTTAGCGGAGGACCTGCTTGCTTCAGGGCAGAGGGTCTGATCAGTGACAGAGTCATAAATTCTGGGACCTGTGTCTTCCCAACAGGACATTTAGCTGGTTAGTTGGTGCCAGAAGGATTCTTAAACTTTTACTCAAGGTTATCAATGCCCATCCAGTAATTTATTGGCCACAATGTTTTCTTTCTTAGAGCTAAGAGCATGGTGAACTTTTAGCTTTCAGCACAGGAGTAAACCTTTAACCTGGCCTAATCTCTTAGGGATAGCTGAGTTATTTGTTCAGGACAAGGAGATGAACTAAGGGTTGTTGACCAAGACGCTTTCCCACAGAGCAGGGAGCCTGCACTTTTATGACTGGGCCACTTCCTCCTGCCAGCCTAATAGTGTTCTGCAAGGCAGGGATTATCAGAGCCACTGTTTTCAGTGCCCCTCCCTTTAGCAGAGAATGCAGCCTGGACCTATAAGTTTTAGGCTCACCTCACCCTAGGGCCTGGCATCCTGGTTTCCTACATCTCCTCCCTTTTTGTTTTTTAAAAGTAAGAAGGAGGTGGTCACAGAGGCCACAGTATTATTAATCGGAATTACAATACAGTGCATAGCTATTGGAGCTCCCATAAGAAGTATGCCAATCAATATTGGGCCCAAGAATGGAGTAAGCCATTGGAGCCATTTTGGCCAAGGTATAGAAAATTTAGACATCCTATCAATTTCCTTTTGTAAATCATTAATCTGTTGGTCTATAGTATGTGAAAAATCAGACAAATTAAAACAACACATTCCTGGAAATTGTTCACATCCCATGTGATTTTTTTTTATGCAGCTATAACTTTCAGTATCTTCTAAGGTCAGTGCTTCTTTAAAAATACTGAAATCATGCTGTTTTTTTAGGCTCTGGTCAGTAGCATTTTTCCAACCTAAAAATCCTCCATCCATTTGGCTGTATATCCTCTGTCCATCCTTTTCCAATATGATGGGTCCAGGTGGCCATGCACAGTTTTGTGTAATACACTCAAGTACTAATCTTGATCCTAAAATTGGTACACCATTAACATTAGTATTGATGACACACATTTTAGCTTTTACACTATTCATAGTCAGTATAGCTAGAACACAGACAAGAAGATCTTCAGGTTTAGAGATATCTTGGCCCTGGCATTGTCCCAACTCCTGGGCATCGTTCATCAGGTTCTTAATCATTCCCCAGGTCACAGGAGGCTGCGTCTTCTTCTGGCGGGGTCTCCTTTTCCCTTCCCCAGGGTCAGTGAAGCCATCTTTGCTGTGGGGGCTTCGGTTGAGTGGTCTGACATATCTGAGTGGCACCCATCGGGGGGAGGATTCATTTTCTGGAAAGACACAAGCATATCCTCATCCCATTGTTAGTAGAGGTGCTGGAGTTTTGCTCCACAGTCCTGACTCAGGGTCCCTACAAAGCACTTGCGGCAGGGGCTGTGGGACAGTCAGACCCTGCCAGTGCTTGGCCATTGGAGAAATTCCTTGATCATTTAGTGTAAAAAAATTTAAAGTTAGTAGAGACCTGTGTAATAAGAAATGAGGATTCTGTACTGTTATCCCAGGTATAGGTGATTCCCCGGTTTTTATTTTAGTTATTTGATCTTTGAGGCATTTGTGTTGTCTCTCTATTATTGCTTGTCCTGTGGGGTTGTAAGGAATGCCAGTGGTATGTGAAATACCCCAAGTTTGGCAGAATTGTTGAAAAATTTTACTAGTATAGGAGGACCCATTATCTGTTTTTATTTGATGAGGTTTTCCTAAAATTGAAAATGTTTAAATAAGATTTTTAATTACATCTTTTGATTTTTCTCCTCTATGAGCTGTGGCACTTAAAGCCAAGGAATAAGTATCTACTGTACAGTGGACATATTTAAGTTTTCCAAATTCAGTTATATGAGTTATATCAGTTTGCCAGATCATATGAGGCCATAGGCCATGAGGATTGACTCCAGTCATGGGACCTAAAGGAAAAAGTGGAGCACACTGAGGACACTGTTTAACTATAATTTTAGCTTGATCCTTAGTAAGGCAGGGATATAAAGCTTTTAACATTTTTGCTGGCTGATGAAGGAGTTGGTGACTGCATAAAGGAGTCATAACATTTACATGTTTAGTTAGGTTATCTGTTTGTTGATTTAAGGAAGCTAATGGACCAGGAAGTCCAGTATGGGAGCATATATGAGTCACAAAAAATGAGTGTTCTCTTTGGCGAATTTTAGTCCTCAGAGATAAGAATAACATCCCAATAGGTTCTCCTGGTTTATGCTGTAAAAATGCTGTTTCTAGTTTTAGGAGTGCCTGGGCAGCATATTCCAAATCTGTGTAGATATTTAAAGGTTGAGGAAAAAGCATGAAGCTCTGGAGGATAGCATAAAGTTCTGAATACTGGGCAGAAGCAGCAACAGGCATTTCCCAAGTACGAGAAACATTTTGTTTTGTTTGAAGTTGGTATAAAATAGCTGCGGCCTTTCCATTGTTCGTCCCATCTGTAAACAGGATGTCTGCCCTGGGAGAGGAGAGTGTGAAGCAATAGTGGGAAAGATAAACTTATTAATTTGAAATAATTTTTAAAGTTTTCAGGATGGATAATGAATGCCAATATCTCCAGTATAGTTTGCAAAGGCAAGTTGCCATGAAGGGGAAATTGAAGCTATATAATCAATTTCTTTCCAAGTAAGGGGTAGAATTACTTTATCAGGGTCTTTCCCAAAAAACATGAAGAGTCTGTAAATGGGCTCTCTGAATTAAAAGAATTATCATAGAATAATAAGGTGTTATTTTTTTATTAAGATGATGGGGGAGGTGAATAAATTCTAATGGACAATTTGGCTCTTGAAATATAATAGCTAATGGTTGTTCTATATTTGGAATTATGAGAATCTGAATATCGTTTTGAGGATTAACTCATTTAGCCCCTGGGAGAGGAGAGTGTGAAGCAATAATGGGAAAGATAAACTTACTAATTTGAATAATTTTAAAAGTTTCCAGGATGGATAATGAATGCCAATATCTCCGGCATAGTTTGCAAAGGCAAGTTGCCATGAAGGGGAAATTGAAGCTACATAATCAATTTCTTTCCAAGTAAGGGGTAGAATTATTTTATCAGGGTCTTTCCCAAAAACATGAAGAGTCCATAAACGGGCTTTCTGAATTAAAAGAATTATCATAGAATAATAAGGTGTTATTTTTTTTATTAAGATGATGGGGGAGGTGAATAAATTCTAATGGACAATTGGGCTCTTGAAATATAATAGCTAATGGTTGTTCTACATTTGGAATTATAAGAATCTGAATATCTTTTTGAGGATTAACTCTATTTACTCTTATTTGATGAAGGGCTTTATTTACGTGTTAAGGCTTGTTTAGCATCTGTACTTAAATGTCTAAGAGTTAGGATCTGAGTCCCCTTCTAATAGATGGAAAAGAGGACTTAATTGTATGGTAGTAAGATGAAGAGAAGGCCTACACCAGTTTAAGTGTCCCATAAACTGTTGTAATTGATTTAAAGTACAAGGATCTGGCAAGTCTAATTTTGGGGTGGTAG
>NW_008348313.1:1340335-1381234 GCF_000622305.1 Nannospalax galili
TTTCTCAATTTTGTTTGTCTCAGATGGAGACTTCTGCAGTGATTTTCAGACAGAGAATTTTTTTAACCTTTGTTCCCTTTCTAAATTTATAATTTGCCTAATTTTGAGACTGTACTGATAGCCAATCAATATGTAAGTTTCCTTCTCACTGTAACCCAATGCCCAAGGTATAAAAGATATGTGCTACTTCCCTTTGGGGCTCAGACCTTTGAGACAGGAAGTCTCTCTGGGCTAAAACTGCAGCTTGCTTCCTGCATCTCCTGGTGTTATCTGTCCCATAACAAGTGCTAGCCTGAAGGTGGGTCTCAGCCAAATCATCCCCAGCACACGTACCCTCCATTGATAAGAATTGATAATTCGTTGGGCAGGGTTTTCAAAAAGCCCTAGAGATTAGGGCTGCCAGCTTCACACCCTTGAGTCCCCTGGAAGGACTAGGGAAGACACCCCCTTTAAAAGGCAAGCAGCCAGCTGCCCTCAGCCATCACAGCCTGAGACTACACAGCTGAGCACTCAACCTGATACACTCCCTAATGGAACTCTTGGTTTTGCCTATTACACAACTTTTTGAAGAGTGGAATGGACTTCTCCATGGAACAGGCTTGTACACTGGGCAGAGGTCCTGCCCCAGGGAGGCTGTCCCAGCATTAGGAATCTACCCAGGTAAGGAGACAAGGGTTTTCTCAACCAGGGGTGTGGTGGGCCCTTACAGAAAGTTGCAAGTCATGGGCCACAAGCACAGAACCTCAGCCTTTAGCCACCCGTCTTATGCCTTGAGAAATAAAAGAACCGACTAGTCTTGCCACCCACTATCCCAGTTTCTCTAAAGCAGTCACTACTGTTACCAACATCAGAACATTCCCCATCAAAGAGAAACACTAAACATGTAAGCCAGTAAATGGGACAAGAAAACTCATTTAAAAATTGTTTTAAAATAGAACAGCTTAGAGATAGAAACTATGAAGTTGTTTTCAAATCCTATAGTGTCTCAACAAAGTTCACAGAAGGACTGGCCTCCACGGTTTTCTGCATTCTTGTATTTTCGGCATCAAAGTCCATGATAAATTTGAAGATCCTTTCATCATTTGTAATACTATTGATGCATTTAATAAAACTGCATTTCTATCTCAGTATTATGTACAGTGCCTACTATGGGCCAAGTTTCCAACACTTGGGCAAATGACACAGACACAGCTGAGACCAGCAAGACTGTTCTGAGCAAGCTTGACAGGATTTCTTTACTTGCTGGGATCAGCATAAAATCCATGGTTGTCAGCTTTGCATTTTCAGCAATGTAGTTTGGAAAGTTATCCTCAGGTGAGTGATGAGACCTTTGAGAGCCTAATGATGGCAGGGTGGCATTGTAATGTGTTATCTTGGCTAGATGATGCTTCTGCTTAGGAGAGAGACATTTTGCCTGATAGCTGGAGGGCACAAGAGAAGCAGCTACACACACATTATAGTTATGCTTGGAAGGCTGGTGCAGGGGTACCAGGTGCTGGTGCAGTTCACACATGCTGTCATTAATCTGCTGGCTCACCTTGGTGTGGGGAAACAGTCAGCCTATAGCCAGGTCTTCAGCTGCTCCAACTTCCCTGGGATCTTCTTGCATCTTTTCTAATCCTGAGTCCAGATGTATATTTCACTATGTGAGGAAGGACACTAGCTTCTTTTGCAGGACACACTATCATCAAAACTGGAGCTGGTGAAAGACTGGTGTGGGTTCCAGGCCACCTGCATGTGTTCCATCTCTTCTTCATGTGCTCCCATGTATCCATCCACCTTCTATTCCTTACTGCCTGCCTAACAGTGTTCTGCAAGGCAGGGATTATCAGAGCCACTGTTTTCAGTGCCCCTCCCTTTAGCAGAGAATGCAGCCTGGACCTATAAGTTTTAGGCTCACCTCATCCTAGGGCCTAGCATCCTGGTTTCCTACAATCTCCCCCTTTTTTATTTTTCATAACCCCAGATTATGCTATATCCAGGACAGAAGGACCGTGCCTGTCTTAGGTTGTCTTCTGCTAGAGCAAAGCCTTACCCATCATTGGCACGTAGCTCCCATCAGCTATGCCCTGTCTTAGGTTGACTTTCTCCCAGAAGATCTTACCCGTCTTTGACTACCGGCCTCTGTTAGGGGAGGGAGCGCAATCTCATATCACGCACAGCAGCCTTGACTTGCCACAGGATTTCATAAATAACTTTACTGTCACCAGATGAAAACAAAGGAGGAAAAGCATGCCAAGTCCCACCAAACCATAGGACCACGATGGTAAGGTGGCTCTCAACCTGTTTAGAATATCTGCTGCTGCTTACAGGGTGGAAATGCTTGTGGAGAAATTTTTTTTTCTCTATTATCTCTTGGCAATAACACTTTGACATTGGTACAATATCCACCTCGTCCCACAAGCACACAGTCATCTACTTGTACACACCTGGACTTATAATCATTTTTAATAAAACAAATAGGCAACCTGCTTCCCAATCCCAAATAATTAAAATTTGTCGCCACTTACATCATCAGGTGTTTTGAAGCAGGCTGAGCAATTAACCAAGAGTCATTCACAGTCACTACTATCTCTTTTTCTTCCTATACCACAGGGTGCAATATTGTGGATCAGGAACATAAGTCCAGTATAACCTAGCCAAGATCATTTGTGGGAACATCAGCAGCAGCCACTTTTGTCGCCCCATCATTCTTTTCCACTTCTTTTTCTGGCACTCGTCTGGTGAACCTCACCAGCGTTTCCAGTAGCCACCTGGCTCCATCTGTGTCCTGCGGAAAAAACACAAACATGCCCTCTTCCCCATATCAATACAGGGTCGGGGCCATTCCATTGTCCAGTTAAAGGATCCTTCCACCTGACTTGGGCGTAGGTATCCTGTGACTGAGGGTGCCACATTCTATCTGCCACAGAGTGGTCATTTTTATCCAAATTCAAAAAGTTTAAAATGAAAAGAGTATGATGTAAGAGATTACTTGGTGCCTGGGGATATAACTCCCCCTTTTTTATTTTTTGTAATTGTGCTTTTAAAGCGCCATGTGCTCTTTCACTATACCTTGTTCTTGTGGGTTATACAGTATCCCAGTTCTATGCTCAATGCCCAATTGCAAAGAGTGGTCATTTTTATCCAAATTCAAAAAGTTTAAAATGAAAAGAGTATGATGTAAGAGATTACTTGGTGCCTGGGGATATAACTCCCCCTTTTTTATTTTTTGTAATTGTGCTTTTAAAGCGCCATGTGCTCTTTCACTATACCTTGTTCTTGTGGGTTATACAGTATCCCAGTTCTATGCTCAATGCCCAATTGCAAACAGAAACGTTGGAACCCGGAACCCCTGACGCTTCATCCCTCTAGGATTAACCCCATAATGAGGAACAATTTGTGTTTGAAGACAAGATGAGCATTGTTGCACAATTTGTCTTGCAGCTTCCTTAGTAATATGAAATTGTTTTCTCAAACTTTGGCTATTTTGGTGATGAATGGCATGAGAATTTGTAGCTTGCTCTACCTGAGTCAATCCTATAAGCTGAGTGGCTTCATCCACCAAGGCATTCCCCAAAGCTAGTGGCCCAGGAAGACCACTATGCACTCTGAGATGTCCTATATAGCAAGGATATTTTCTAGATTTAATACTATTTTGCATTTGTCTTAACAGCAAACAAATTTGAACATTCCTCATTTCAATAAAAAGTACTGTTTCAATTTCCTGTAGAGCTCGAGCTACATGACTATCTGTATAGAGATTGAAGGCTGTTGAGGCCAGAAGCTGGAACACTGCAGCTACAGCGCAAAGTTCCACTACCTGTGCTGAAGCAGGGGAAGTTTGAAAACAATAACTTTGCCCATAAATCACATAAGCTGAGTGTCCATTAGAAGAACCATCAGTAAATACCAACATAGCCTGGGTAAAAGGGGCAGTAGGACCACACTGAGCACAAGCAGTCCTTAGTTCCTTAAGCTGCTTAAAAGGCACAGGTGCATGAGACTGCACCCTGTTGCCCTGCTGATCAACTTTCTCAGAAACTGAGAAGACCTGAAATCCATGCACTGACTCTCCTCACTCTACTGTGGCCCCAATGGCCTGTTGTAGCGGGGATTGCATGGTTCTAAGCAGGTACCAGATTCCTGCCGAAGGCTCCTGAGCCATGGCAATCATGGGAGGCACAACAACTTTCGGTGGCCTCGGAGGAGGAGGATCTAATCCTACCATGATAGAGGGTGTTGGGGTGTTCCTAATTCTTTTCTCTTTGTTCTTTAACATTTCCTTCCTCACAGCCTCTAACTCTGCCCTTAATTGCTCATTTTCCCAGTGATAGATTTCTCAGGCAAAGCAATTAGAGGTGGACACTTCTGATCATACTCAACCGTCTCCTCTCCTAGGGCAGACTCATCCTCAGGGTCAAGAGATCCCTCTTCTAGCCTCAGACGGGGGTCCTCATAAAAGGGTGGCAAGGCTAATGGAGCTGGTTCTGACAGAGCGGAAGATTTGGTTTCACTTTTATCCCAGCCACTGCTTATCGGATTCTCCTCTTTAGTCTCAGCCTTTGCTCCTCGGGCCCCAAGCATAGTCCTTACAAAAACTGAGTGACTGTTTCCTTGCCCCATCTTCTCCCAAGATAAATACTCACCGCTCCCCAATCTTACCAAGCACACTCACTTAATTTCTCCAGTGGTGTCCTTCACTTTTTCCCCTACTTTTCAGGTCCCTGTTCAGGCGCCACTTGCTGGTGCTAGCCAGCCAAGATGGACAGTACCCAAAAAGGGGAATGAGGATTGAAAGAAAAAACAAGAGACAGAAAAGATACTTGGGAGGGCGGTCAGTAGAGACTGCAGCCCCAGTTTATTTTAGCTCCACCTTTTTATACAGAAGAACATCAGAGATAGCCACTATTTGCTTAACTCAATTAATTTCAACAGCTGTTGTTCCCACCTGTATCTGAGGGTCAAGGAGCGGTCAAATACTTGTTGTGAACTCCACCATATAAACACATGCCTCCTGACTTGGCAGATTAGGTACTGGTATGCAAAACACAAACTCAGTAAACAAGCAAGCCTGCCACAGGTCAATGTACATAATGGATTAATAGCTCCCAACACTGGAGTCACTTTTTTTTACATTTGTGTGCATGTGGTACTGGGGACCGAACACAGCCCTGCACGTGCCAGGCAAACATCTACCACTGAGCTACCCCCAGACATATCGGTATCATTTCTGAACATAGGTTCTAGGGACTGGCAAGATGGCTGCTTGCTGCACAAGCATTAAGGCCAGAGTTCAACCCCAACACCAAGTAAAGAGCTGGATGTAGTGGTGCCTGTTTGTAACCCAGCACTGGGGAGGCAGACAGGGCTCACTGACCAATCAGCCTAAGCAAAGTGGCTGCCTCTGGGTCCCTGTGAGAAGCCCTGTCTCATAAACAAGGTAGGCAGCCCCTGAGGCTGGCTCTCGAGGTTGACCTCTGGCTTCTATGTGGTCATACAGAATGGTCCACGAGTCAGATAGACACCCATCCTCCTGAGCTCAGCTGAGGGTCTTGGCCAAAGACCATCACAGCTGGGCTTGCTGACTACTAACACCCCAGGAAAGAACAAAGGGCAGAGAGAGTCACAGGACCCTCACCTGACCACAGGCTGGGGAAGAACAAGGGAGAGGCTCTCTATGAGGCTGTGCACAGAGAAGCCATCATCCATGCAGCTTTAGTGGGGAGCACCCACACTCCTGTAAGTAACGTAACCCCTCACCCACTGCTCTCTATGTAAGCCAACAAACTCTGGTTTCCCAGAGTGCAGTTTGACGGAATTGTACATCAGTTTGTTTGGGGGACCAGGGGAGGAGGGGATGACCATTATTCACATCTCTCCCCTAGGAAAGGAGTTTTAGCAACACCATATGCACCTACACATTGAGTGTGAACACACACACACAAAGATGCAAACAGGTTCCATCCTCATGCCAAAAACAGGGGAGCTGGTGCCACATGCACCATAAATTGGACCAAATTGCAGCTACTGTATCAGAAGTCAGATCTTTCAAAGAAGCTCATGGGAAGAGATAAAAATTGATCTCTAAAAACCTGTGCCCCTGTGAACCAGAGGTATCCAGAAGCTAAGTCAGCAAGAACCATTCCAAAGAGAAAGTCAGTGGGTCCACAGTTAAAGGAGACTAGTGCATGAACACTCAGTTTTGTCATGATGATACACACCGAGATCCAGGAGTTTATGGGAGCACAAAGGGGCAATCAATGCCCTATGATTTGGGAACAAGAAAGCACCCACAACCAATCTATCCTCATGAGAACAAATAAGCCTAGTGTAGTTGTCATGGCTGAGATCCCAGATCCTGTGGAGGCAGGAAGATCAGGAGGTCAAAGTCATACTCAGATACCTAGTGAGTTCTAGGCCAGCCTAAGCTTCACGAGACCCAACTCTAAAGAATACCCCACCACAATATGGATTTTGGCATACTTACACTCTTCAAAAAACAACTCGAATCAAGTCAGTGAGGTATCCGAGTAGGTAAAGGTGCTTGACCCAAGTCTGATGATGAGTTCCATCCCTGGGATTCACATGATGGACGGAGGGAACCAACTCCCACAGGTGTCCTCTGACTTTCACATGCATGTGCATGTGTGCACACATGCACACACACAATCACTGTAAACCACAAAGTCATGAGATGAAGCAAGATAATAAGGAATAGAGATGGCATCATGATGGGCACAAACAACCATAGTTATGATGAACGAGCTGTCTGCTCTCCTTGCATGAGAACATATTTTAAGGTCCTATTGAAAACACTTAGGGCTGGAGAGCTGGCTCAGTGGTTAAGAGCATTAGCTGCTCTTGTAGAGGACCCGGGTTTGATTCCCAGCATCCACATGGTGGCTAACAACTGTCCATAACTCCACTTCTAAGGAATCTGATGCCTTCTTCTGGCCTCCGTGGGCCTTGTATGACATGGTACACTTACATACATGCATGCCATACACATAAAATAAAAATAAAATATTAAAAAAGAATTAGTTTGTAGCATAGTCAGTCTTAGAGGATGTGACAGAAGTGTCCCAGGCACACATCCATGCCAACAGGCCAACTCGGCACACAGACCAGCGTGTCTTCCTTGTGGGAAAGCTAGGAAGGGTTCATCCCATGAAGAGATGTTCATTCCTGCAGAAGGGACTGAGCATTTCATTGTGGGGCCCATCTATGAAGAAACCTCTAGGAGGTAAAGCAGCTGGAGAGCAGTGGCCACGGTGACCATGATGTGTATTCAGTTCCGAGAACACCGTCCTCCCCATGTTGAATTGTGCAGGATGCAGTGGAAACCATCCACAAGCTGCCTGTCTCTTTTGATGACTGTAATGTGATGGACCTCAGTAAGTTCTTAATGATGGTGGACAGGCCACACAGACTACCCAAGAAAGCCCCTGGTGTGGTTCCTAATGTTGCATTTGCTCTTTTCTGTATGTGTTCATGTGCATGCACATGTGTGTGCATGTGCATGTGTGCACAGGCATGCACGCACAGGTGTACACTGAAGCCAGACAGCAGTGTCAGGTGTCTACCTCAATCTCTCCATTTTATTTTCTGAGACAGGGCCTCTCACTGAACCTGGAGCTCACCCATTAGACTAGACTGGCTGTTCAGGGAGCCTCAGACTCCTCCTGCTGATCTACCCCAGCGCTAGGATTACAGGCACACGCGGCTGTGCCCAACCTTTTCACATAGGTTCAACTCGTCCTCAGTCTGCGTGGCGAGCACTTACACAACTGAGCTATCTCCTTAGCTCCACATTTGGCAATTTTTATGAAAAGAAAAAATTATTCCAAAATAAAAGCCAGATGAACTGTTAGAAAAGGAAACTAAAAGGTAATATTCCTTAGTAATATTGATGCAAACATCCTAGCAGCTAAATCCAGCAACATATAAAGTGATTGACCACCGCAACCAAGCCAGGATGCTCCTTGAATTCAAAGATAACTCGGTATGTGAAAATCCATCCCTGCATGGTGGCATGTACCTTTAATCCAAGGACTCAGGCAGATCTCTGTGGGTTTGAGGTCATTGTGGTCTATATAACCAGTTCCAGACCACTCGGGGCTACATAGTGAGTCCATTTCAAAAGAGAAAAAAGAAAGAATAGAAAAATCAATGAATGTATGTCACATTCACAGAATGAAGGAAAAACAAAAACCACATGATTATCTTCAGTAAAAGCAGAGAAAATACTCAACAAAGTAACAAGGAAAACACCTCAACATGATAAACGTTAGATATTTTATTTTATTTTTTGGTCTTTTTGAGACAGGGTCTTCCTGTAGCCCCAGCTGGCCTAGAACTCACTATGTAGACCAGGCTGGCCTTGAACTCACAGAGATTCACCTGCCTCTGCCTCCTGTAAACCACTGATATTTTTAAAAACCCACAATAGGGGCTGGAGAGATGGCTCAGCAGTTAAGCACACTGGATGCTCTTGCAGAGGACCCAAGTTCGGTTTCCAGCACCCATGTCTAGGGGCTCACAACCACCTGTGACTCCAGCTCCAGGAGATTCAATGCCCTCTTCTGGCTTCTGTGGGCGTTGCACTAACGTGCAGACACACAGAAACACACACAAGACACTAAAATAAAAATTAAATTTTATTTTTATGTGTATGAAATGAGTGTTTTGCCTGCATGTATGTAACTGCACCTCAGCATGCAATGCCAGCGGAGTCAGAAGAGGGCGTCAGATTCCTTGGAATTGGACTTACAGATGTTTGTTAGCTGCCATGTAGATGCTGGGACCTGAACCTGGGTCCTCTGCCAGTGCTCTTAACAGCTGAGTCAGCTCTCCAGCCCCAACACACACAAAACTTTTTAAATGTAATTTTTAAAATGAGAAAAAAAAACCCACAATGAATTACCACTTTCCGGCCTGTAGGATAATTAATGTCTAAAAACAGAAATGGGAGCTGGAGAGATGGCTCAGTGTTTTGCAGAGGACCCGGGTTCAGTTCCCAGCACCCACAAGGTGGCTAAAGAACGTCAGCAACTCCAATTCGAGCGGCTCCGAGGCCCTTGTCTGCCCTCCAGGAGAACTGCTAGACGGGGTGCACGGACACGTTGACAAAGCCCCGCCCCCGGACAGCCCCGCCCACCTTCGCCCCACACGCCCCGCCCCCGCCCCGCCTACGTGACCCGCTTCACACCCCACCCCCAGGGTCCGTTCCTCCCTGGCGCTGCGTGTAGCCCACGTGGGCTCCTTGAGGCGCAGCGGTCCACCTCGTCCTCCTGGTCCGTGACCTTTTACCCGCTCCGCGGCGGGCCTCGCGTCGACCCCACGCACATGGAGGCCTCCTCTCAGGATCCTGGCAACCGCCTGCAGCACCTTTCCCGCGGGGCCTTTCCGCCCCGTTTCTGGGCGCATGCGCCGCTCCTGGCCTCGTGTGCCCGCTATGAACCACTTTGCCGCCCACTTTACGCAAACTGCCGAGAGGCTAGCGCATGCGCAGCAGAATTCCGATGCCCTCCCTGGAGCTTCTGGGGCCAGTGAAGCGGAAATGGTAGTGGAAGACTTGAGTTTCACATTTTTACGTGTAGATGTTTTCTTTAATATTTCATTTATTATTTTCATTTTATGTGTGTGAGTGTACTGGCTGCATGTATGTGAGTGCACCCATGCCGTCCAGTGCCCGTGGAGGTCAGAAGAGGCCATCGGATCCCCTGGAACTGGAGTTACAGATAGTTGTTAGCGGCCATGTGGGTGCTGGGAACTGAACCCTGGTCCTCTGCAAGACCAGTCAGTGCTCTTAACCGCTGAGCAATCTCTTCAGCCCCTATAACGTGTAGGTTTTTATAGTTATTTTTATTTTATGTGTACGAGTGTACTACCTGCATGTGTGTAAGTGCACACATGTCATGCTATGCCCGCGGAGGTCAGAAGAGGGCGTCGGATTCCCTGGTGGAGTTATGGACAGTTGTTAGCCGCCATGTGGGTGCTGGGAACTGAACCCTGGTCCTCTGCAAGACCAGTCAGTGCTCTTAATGTATTGCCTGCACATAGGTAAGTGCACCCATGTCATGCAATGCTAGCGGGGGACAGAAGAGACTGTTGAATCCCCTGGGACTGGAGTTACAGACAGTTGTTAGCTGTCATGTGGGTGCTGGGATTTGAACCCAGGTCTTCTGCAAGAACAACCAGTGTTCTTAACCACTGAGCCATCTCTCCAGCCCCATATATATGTATTTTTATCACTATTTTATGTGTACAGGTGTTTCACCTGCATATAAGTGAACCACATACATGCAGTGCCCACACAGGCCAGAAGAGTTTTGGATTCCCTGGAACTAGATAGCTCTTAGCTGCCATGTGGTTGCTAGGTCTCTCTCCAGTCCCTGCCCCTTTGTGTGTGTGTGTGTGTGTGTGTGTGTGTGTGTGTGTGTGTGTATGTATATATGTGCATCATGTGCATGCAGGAGCCAGTGGAAGTCAGAAAAGAGCATCAGATTCCTTGAAGCTGGTACTATAGGCAGCTCTGACCTGTCCTGTGGGTGCTGGAAACCGAATTCAGGTCCCCTGCAAGAGCAGTAAGTGCTCTTAACCTAACCACTGAGCCATCTCTCTACACTCTGGAAGGTATTCTAAAGAGATACTTATATCTCAATCTCTCAGACTGTTGAAATAATGGACTTCAAAGAAATTGGAATCTCCCCAGGAATCTCAGCTGGGAGAAGGAAAAGGTGCCAGCCAGGGGGGACTTGTCTTCTGGAAAGAGGATTCACACAGTTCTAACAACTTGTCAGACCACCTTACAAGATACAGCTGAAGCCTAGATAACCAAAGGTGGATCCGTGAACTGGACCACACCTTGACAGAATTGCATAGGTGTGCACGTCCCTGGCCCTCTATTAAATTTCAGTCTCAGGGCTGGAAAGATGGTTCAGCGTTAAGAGCACTGGCTGCTCTTGCAGAGGACCCAGTTCAATTCCCAACAGGCCCCATGGTGGCTAACAATTGTCCATAACTCCATTCCCTGTGGATCTGACGTCCTCTTCTGACCTGTGTGGGCACTGCACGACACGGATGCAATTACATACATTCAAACAATACATTCATACACATAAAACTAACTTTTTTTTTGGTCTTTTTGAGACAGGGTCTCCCTGTAGCCCCAGCTGTCCTGGAACTCACTATGTAGACCAGGCTAGCCTTGAACTCACAGAGATCCGCCTGCCTCTGCCTCCTGATTACTGGGATTAAAGGCATGCACCACTATGCCTAGCTAAATATTTTATTATTTTTATTTTATATGTATGAGTGTATTGCCTGCATATATGTGAGTGCACCCATGTTGTGCAATGCTGTGGAGGTCAGAAGAGGGTTTCAGATTCCCCTGGAACTGGAGTTAAGGACGGTTTGTAGCCACCATGTGGGTGCTGGGAATCAAACCCAGGTCCTCTGCAAGAGCAGTCAGTGCTCTTAACCACTGAGCCATCTCTCCAGCCCCCAAATAAAAATAATTCTAAAAATTAAAAAAAAAACCCTTCAGTTGCACACCAGGAACCCAGGATGGACTGGGCACTGGGGGTAAGGCACTGGATCTCTGTTCCTCTTCCCAATGTGGCCACATTAAATACATCTTTTTCTGCTTCCCACTGTTAATTTGGCTTCTTAAAATTGGCTTGAGGCTAGGTGGCTGAGCCTGACTAGGACCACGGGCTGGATAGGAAAGAACTGACTTTTGAGGGTTCACACACACACCAGTCTTAGTTTGCCTTCTATTGCTATGATAAAAACACTCTGACCAAAACCAACTTGGGGAAGAAAGGGATTGTTTAGCTTATGTCTCTTGGATTACAGCTCATCACTGAGGGAGCCCAAGGTAGGAACTCAGGGCAGGAACCTGGAGGCAGGAGCTGGAGCACAGGCCATGGAGGAACGCTGCTTACTGGCTTGTTCCCCTGGCCGGTGCTCAGCTTGCTTTCTTATACAACAGAGGACCACCAGTCCAGGGGTTGCACTGCCCACAGTGGGCTGGGCCCTCCCACATCACTCATCAACCAAGAAAATGCCCCACAGACATGGCCACAGGCCATTTTAATGGAGAAAGTTCCTCAATTGAGGTTCCCTCTACCCAGGTGAGTTGAGACTAGGACCACGGGCTGGATAGGAAAGAACTGACTTTTGAGGGTTCACACACACACCAGTCTTAGTTTGCCTTCTATTGCTATGATAAAAACACTCTGACCAAAACCAACTTGGGGAAGAAAGGGATTGTTTAGCTTATGTCTCTTGGATTACAGCTCATCACTGAGGGAGCCCAAGGTAGGAACTCAGGGCAGGAACCTGGAGGCAGGAGCTGGAGCACAGGCCATGGAGGAACGCTGCTTACTGGCTTGTTCCCCTGGCCGGTGCTCAGCTTGCTTTCTTATACAACAGAGGACCACCAGTCCAGGGGTTGCACTGCCCACAGTGGGCTGGGCCCTCCCACATCACTCATCAACCAAGAAAATGCCCCACAGACATGGCCACAGGCCATTTTAATGGAGAAAGTTCCTCAATTGAGGTTCCCTCTACCCAGGTGTGTTGAGTTGACAAAGCTACCCAGCACACACACGTGAAATTTTTTTTTAATTTTGTTTTTATGCATATGGGTGGTTTGCCTGCATGTGTATAACTGCAGCACATGTATACAATGCCTGTGGAGGCCAAAAGAGGACATCAGCTATCTTGGAACTGGAGTTATGCACCGTTAGCTGCCATGTGGGTGCTGGGGACCAAACCCTGATCCTCTGCAAGAACAGCCAGTGATCTTAACTGCTAAGCCATCGCTCCAGACCCAATGTGAAGTAATTTTTTTTTTTTTTTGGTCCTTTTGAGACAGGATCTCCCTGTATTCCCAACTGGCTGGGACTCCCTATCTAGACCAGGCTGGCCTCAAACTCACAGAGGTCCACCTGCCTCGGCCTCCCAAGTGCTCGGATTAAAGGTGTGCCACCACGCCCAGCATGAAATAAATCCTCATAAACCAAGGTGGACAACGTCTGAGAAATGACACCTAAGGATGTCTTCTGACCTCCAAATGTACACATGCATGAGCACGTGCACGTGCACACACACACACACACACACACAAACATGCATGCATGCATGCATACACATAAACCAAATAAAATTGATGATGAAGCTGGGCATGCTGGCACATACCTTTAATCCCAGTACCGGGGAGGCAGAGGCAGGCAGATCTCTGTGAGTTGAGGTCTACGTAGAGAGTTCCAGACCAGCTGGGGCTACATGGAGACTATCTCAAAAAGACCAAAAAATAAAATAAAATAAATAGGCAATGAGATCTCTCAAGATCTTTCAGAGGACAGAGTTTGAAACTCAAGAGACCTAGGGTTTGGGTGGGTGGCTGGGTGATTGGGAACACCCCCAAACACAACAGTGGGAATCTGTAACTAGGGGGTTGACAAGTGTGAAGGGATCCTGGGGGAGGGGCAACAGGAGGCTGTGGAGGTGCAGGATGTCCTCACAAAACCTCCCCACCACCTTCATCCTGTGGTCTCTTCTCTGCTCCCTGAGGTCTCTCCACAAGGGCAGGAAGTGACACCTGAGGGTCCCTTCCTCCACCGGATGCACTGGCACTGCCCACTGTCTGTGATGGCGTACCCCTGGGATGTCACACCTCCAGTGCGGCACTTTCACTTCCCTGAGGGTCCAGCCCCAGTCTCCAGCACATGGGAGCACCTGCTCTAGGACACGGTGGGGACTTAAGGGGAGATGGGCAAAGAGGAAGGGGACAGAGACCCAGAGACAAAGAGGACAGAGTCTGGGGGCGGGTGGGGATACAGGAACCCAGAGAGAGAGAAAGAGACAGACAGACAGAGGACAGAGACTCAGGGGTGGGGACACAGGGACCCAGAGAGAGAGAAAGAAACAGACAAAGAGGACAGAGAACAGAGTGGGGCGGACCCAAGAGAGGGACCCAAAGAAAAGGACAGAGACCCAGAAAGAGAGCCATAGACCTAGAGAGAGAGGACATGGACCCAGAGAAAGAGCATAAGAGAGACCTAAAGAGAGGAGCAGAGAACCAGAGAGAGAGAGAGAGAGAGAGATGCAAAGAGAGGGACAGAGACCTAGAGAGAGGGAGACAGAGACACTGAGAGGGAAATGGGTTCCAGGCAGAGAAGGGCCCACAGGATGCAGGGGACCAGTCAGTGCTGAGGTCAGCAGGTCTGTGACATCAGCCTCCATGCAGGGACAGCCCTGGGGTCCCCTGGACCCAGACGTGGGTAGAGGCCATTCGGAAAACCGTGGACATCCTGCCCGAGCCATGGACACCTGTGAGGAACCGCCCACTGTCTCCTTGATGCCCACCTATTCCAAAGGCCCTCAGGTACTTACTGCTGCACGCCCCGTGGAGTGGGTGAGAAGGCAGGGACCCCGTGGATGGTGCGTGAAGAGGGCCGGTGTCGCCCCGCCCCTGGAACTTCCTCTTTCTTTTTCTGCCTCCTTCCTTTGTGCTTTCTCGGTCCCTCGTCTCCCCACAGCCAACACCTCTTGTTTGGCTTCCTCAAGCTGGTCGCTCCCCCTCCAGGCAAAGATGTCTGCCCAGGAGAGCTGCCTCAGCCTCATCAAGTACTTCCTCTTCGTCTTCAACCTCTTCTTCTTCGTGAGTCTCCTCATGGCTACCCAGCCTAGGTGCCAGGCCTGGTGGTGGCCCGGGGCCTCACCCACAGCCGTGTTCTCTCTCCAACCCCAGGTCCTGGGCGGCCTGATCTTCTGCTTCGGCACATGGATCCTCATCGACAAGACCAGCTTCGTGTCCTTTGTGGGTGAGGGGGGCTGGGCAGGCAGGGAGGTCCTTGCTGAGGTGGACCTGAACCCAGAACCCCACCCTGGGGCACCTTCTGGGATCGCTCTTGCCCCAAGGAAGCCTACAGTTCCCAACTCCCCAGGCAGGAACCAGGCTCTGGCAGACCACTGGCTGCCACTGTGCCTGTGTCTTCCTTGGTAAATAAGGATGTGTGATTTGGGTGTGGTGGTTGCATGCCTGTCATCCCAGCACTGAGGAGGCAGAGGAGGGAGGATCAGGAGATCAAGGTCATCCTCGGCTACACTGTGGGTTGGAGGTCAGGATAGGCTGTGTGAGACCCTGCCTCAGAAACGAAGAACAAAATGGGCTCATACATACAAATAAAAATAAGGCTGGGCATGGTGGCGCACACCTTTAATCTCAGCACTTAGGGGGCAGAGACAGGCGGATCTTTGTGAGTTCAGGACCATCCTGGTCTACATAGTTCCAGGTCAGCTGGGGCTACAGGGACACCCTGTCTCAAAAAGACCAATGATAATAATAATAAATAATAATAATAATGGAGAAATGATAGGTGTTTCTCAAGCACTTCCTGTGTCAAGTCTTGTACTGGGGCTCACAGAACCTCCCTTCTTGAGGCTCAGAGAGGGGAAATCCCTTGCTGGGTGTCACACAGCAAGAACAGGGGGAGTAAAAATAAGTCATCACAAGGAAAACACTGGCCACTCATATTTAGTGTATTTATTTATTTATTTATTTATTTATTTATTTATTTTTGGTCTTTTTGACCCCCCGCCCCACTACCTTTTACCACCTCAGGACTGTCCTTTGTGCCGCTGCAGACCTGGTCCAAGGTCCTCGCCATCTCAGGTGTCCTCACCATGGGCCTGGCCCTCCTGGGTTGTGTGGGGGCCCTGAAGGAGCTGCGCTGTCTTCTAGGCCTGGTGAGCACCAGGTGCCCTCCCCATCCTTAGGACCCTCAAAGATGGTGAAGGAGGGTCACCTCCCTCTCCACTCTGTCCTCAGTATTTCGGAATGCTGCTGCTCCTGTTTGCCACGCAGATAACCCTGGGAATCCTCATCTCCACTCAGCGGGTCCGGGTGAGTTTGCCAACCATGGGGGCTGGGGGAACCAGTAGACAGAGCGGGAAACAAAGGCAGGTGGGCACGGCCACCAGACTACCAACCAGGAAGGTGAGAGACACTGGGCCACACTAAGAGAGAGTCGGAAAGACACGTGGTCGGAGGGACAGGGCACCAGGAGATAGAAAGGGAAAGTTGGCATCTCGGAGCCTCTGGTCCTGGCCAATCAGAGACTGACGAGGAGGATGGCAAGAGCCCAAGAGGCCAAGGCCAGCCTGGACTACATAGTAAAGCCCCACCATCCCAGTGCTCTGGAGGCAGAAGATAGAAGATTGCAAATTTGAGGTTAGCCTGGGCTACATAAGTGAGTTTGAGGCCAGCCTGTATTATGTAGTGACTTACAAGCCACCCTGAGCTACATAATGAGTGTGAGGCCAGCCTAGGCCTCAGGCGTGGTAGTGCACGCCTATAGTCTCAGCACTTGGGAGGCAGAGGCAGGTGGATCTCTGTGAGTTCAAGGCCAGCCTGGTCTACATAGTGAGTTCCAGGACAGCTGCTGGAGACCCTGCTTCAAAAAGACCAAAAATAAATAAATAAATAAACAAATAAATAAAATACAAAACAAACCCCCAAAACACCAAGGAAGTGATTGAGAGCTAAGGACCTCTGAGATTTGGAGTCAAAAGGCACAGCTAGTCATTCAGGGGGATCCCCAAGAGTGAAGCTGTGCCCAGGGACCCTGGGGTAAACATCCTGGCAGGGGCTGGGGCAGTCAGCTGCCACCAGGCCCAGCCTCACCTGCTGCCTCTCAGCTGGAGAGGAAGGTGCAGGAGGTGGTGCTACAGGCTATCCAGAGCTACCGAGAAAACCCGGAGGACACATCGGCTGAGGAGAGCTGGGACTACGTACAGTTCCAGGTGCGTCGCCCCCACAGGCCCAGTCCCTGCCCCCACTTGGGACTATGCACAGTTCCAGGTGGATTGCCCCCACATGCCCAGTCCCTGCCCACACTTGGGACTGTGCACAGACCCCCCACATGCCCAGTCCCTGTACCCCCTCAGGACGTTCATAGTTCCAGGTGCATAGTTCCAGGTGTGTAGACCCCCACATGCCCCAGTCCCTGCACCCACTCGGGTCTGTGCACAATTCCACGTGCCCAGATCCCCACATGCCCAGTCCCTGCACCCACCCGGGTCTGTGCACAGTTCCAGGTGCTCAGACTTCTACATGTCCAGTTCCTGCGCCCACTTGGGTCTGTGCACAGCCCCACGTGCCCGGACAGGACCCCTGAACACCCATCACCCCAGTCCTGGCCGCAAGCGCACACGGCGCGTCCCCAATGTCCCCCTCAGCTTCGCTGTTGTGGCTGGCACTCTCCGTGGGACTGGATCAGCGCGCACGTGCTGAGAGGGAACGAGTCCCAGCCCCGCGTGCCTTGCTCCTGCTACAACTCCACAGCGAGCAACTACTCCACGGTCTTCGACGAGCCCTTCTCCCAGCTGAGCCCGCTGGCGCCGCGCGCCAGTCCCACGCAGAGCTCCGACCCGTGCTCGCTCCCCAGCAGCGCGAACATCTACCGCGAGGTGGGGCCGGGAGCGGACGGGGCTCCGAAGGGACGGGGCTTCTGGGGGGGGTCTCTGGGGCGGGGCCTCTGGGCAGATGAGCGAGAGATGGGCGGGGCCTAAGGGGGTACGGCTTCTCCCAGGAGCCCCTCGAGAAGGGGCGAGGCCTCGAGATGGGCGGGGCCTGGCAGTGGCTTGGCCTCAGGAGGCGGGTGAAGAAGTGGGAGGGGCCTCAGGAGAGACAGGGAAGGAACGGATCAACCGGTGGGCGCGGCTTCTCAGACGAGGGGCCTCGAGGCAGGGGGAGGGGGAAGTGGGCGGGGCCTCAGGCCTAGGGACAAGAAACCTTGACCGCTGGGCGGGGCTTTGCGGAAGAGAGGCCTCCGGCGGGTGTGGAGGAATGGGCGGGGCCTCCGCGGTGAGCGCGGCCACTTACGCAGCAGGAGATGGGCGGAGTCTGAGGGCGGGACCCGCTGCAGTGGGCGGGGCTTTACTGAGGCGGGCCCGATGGACGTGGGCGGGGCCTGCAACAAGGGGAGGGCGCAAAGCCTGAAGGGGACCCTGAAACTTGAGTGGGAGTTCCAGAAGGAGGGTCACCTTTACCGCTTCCCGGCACCTCCAGGGCTGCGCGCAGAGCCTCCGGAAGTGGCTGCACAACAACCTCATCTCCATCGTGGGCATCTGTCTGGGCGTCGGTCTGCTCGAGGTGACTTGGCCCCGCCCCCGAGCGTGACTGGCCCCAGCGTCCCCGCCCCCGCGTGTGATTGGCCCTACTGTAAACGGCCCCGCCTGTCCTCCCGTTGCCCGGGAAACGCACGGCGCCGGGCTCCTGTGACCGGCCGCCCCTTCTCTCTCCCCGCAGGTGAGTGGAATGGTGCTGTGTCTGCAGCTTCAGCGCAAAGCGCTCCGTCGGGAGCCCGCGCTGCAGTTGCCGGGTGCCGAGGGTTCGAGCCCCGCGCCCGCCCAGAGCGTCGACGGCAGCGGGCGGAGCAGCATCCCCTGGGGCAGCCCACCATGGCCCACGTGGGGCGACAAGGCCCCGCTGGGCAGGCTGCCGATGGCGCTGGGGCCCTGGACCTTTGGGGATGCGGAAGAGGAGCTGCCGGAGACCGAGAGCGCGGGCGCAGAGATGGACTGCGGGACCCAGGGGGAGATTACCGCGCCTGCAGAATAAAGGACCCGAGGCTGGCCTCCGAGCGTTCTTCTTTGCAGACTGCCCACCAGCGAGCTGCCCTCTGCATGCCCTCTCCCGGGGGCCTCGGGGCGTCCCGTTTCCTTTCTTCTCCAGGCACCACCCCCCCTCCTCCGTCCCTGACCGCGTCTCCTCTCTCCCCAGCTCGGCTTCATGACGCTCTCGATATTCCTGTGTAGAAACCTGGACCACGTCTACAATCGGCTGGCCGGGTTCCGCTAGGTCCCGGCCTGCCCGGGCCCTGCAGCCCGGAGCCGGAGCCGCGTGCAGCGTGCAGCCCGCACGCCTCCCTGCCGCCCGCACGCTCCCCGCCGCCCAGGAGCCTGGTGTCTCGCGCCTCGCGCCTCATTCCCTGGAAACTCAGGCCATCACCTCCCCCGCGGGCCCGGGGCTTCTGTCCCCAGCTTCCTACACCCCACACACCATCTGTCAGTCTGCCGCTCTCCACATGATCAACCTCAAATAAATCCCCTACGTTTTAGTAAAAATAGCTTTATCCTCTTTAACACTCTGGGGGGGGTAGGGGGCAGCAGGGTGGACCCAGGCTAACTTGGAATGGGGAGATTAGAAGGCCTCCCCCCACTGCCTGCCTAGGGGAAAGATCAAGTCACGACCCTAACACCATGTATAAATATCTCCTTATATTAAAAAAAATATTTCCAGGGCCCACCCAGCTCTACCCCTGCTCGAAAACGGTTAATCTTCAGTTTGTGACATCACAGATCACAGGAGTAGAGGGTGGGGGGGAGAGGCAGATATGGAGGACAGCTGGAAAACAGGAAAGGGACAGGCGATGTGTAACCAAGGCCACCCCCACTACCCCTGGGCCCCCATCCAGAAGAGCAGGGAGAAGTCCGGTGAAAAGCCAGTGCTGTACCTGGGGGGTGGGCACTCCTGTCCCCAACCCCTGCTGCTGCTGCTGGGGTCATGAATCCAGTGGCACACCCCTGTGAGGGCCCAGGACTGGGAATGTAACCTCAAATTCACCCACTCAGCTCAACAACCAGATTCGGGGGTTCCCTTATAGCCAGCCCCTATAACTCTGAGGTCAGCCCTTTTTATCACAGCCCCTCCCTGAAAGAGGGGTCAGGGAAGGGCTTGAAGGGTCTTTCCTGGGAGGAGGGTGTTCTGGGGTAAACCAGCCATGAGGCTCCATCAGTCCCTGACCAGGCGGTAGATATGGTGCTGGGCCCCACGCTCGCTGGTAGAGACCTCGAAGACATAAGCAGTACACAGCAGCAGTTCCTGGGTGTCCCTGTTTGTCACCACCTGCCAGACCAGGAGAATGGGCTTAAGCTGGAGGGAGAGGAGCAGGGCGGCTGTGTGCATCTCAGGGCTGTCAAGGAAACCTCCTGCCTCCTCCCACCTCCCAGAAGGGCCTTGCTCCATGCAGTATATATCACCCATGTAGAAGGAATGAATGCCCAGGTTTTCTGGGCAAGGAGGTCACCTCTAAGGTAAGTGAGGGTGAACAGAGGGGCCTCAACAGAGCACTGTGTCTGAGGTCAATGGGTCCCCAACACATCCACCAAGCCACAGGCAAAAGGATCAGCAGGCCTGCTACCCCAAGCACTTGCCCCAAATTAATGGAATCTCTTTCACCCTCAACTGAGTCAAGCTAGATGCCTGGGAGCTAAGGATCTCCCTTGAAGGGGAGGTAGGACCTTCCACATGGGATGGCTGAGTCCCCCTCTCATCCTGACCTGGGGAAAGGTGATCCCCTGGTTGACACAGCCTGGGCCAAGGGCTGCCCTGGAACCCCAGGACTAAGGGTCTGGGCACTTCCTGCCACCCAGAGCATCACCTGTAGGATGGTGAAGTTCTCCAGGACACTGTTCATCATGTAGCGCTCAGGCAGCTGTCGAAGCTTATGCAGGAAGTTCACCAGGTACTCACACATGGGCGAGCGCAGCAGGCGGTACACAAAGCGCCCGTCCTCCAGCTGGGCCCGCTCAGTCTAGGAGTAGGGGGGGCACAGTGACTGAGACACATGGGCCACCCCAGGAACCAAGCTCTACCACTGGCTTCTGACAGCCAGTGTCCCCCTCGGAGGACCCTACCTTCTGAGACCAGAGATGGATCCCAGAGCCCTCGAATTTTCAACCTGGACCTCTGAACCCCCAAACCAGGAACCCTTCCATTTCCTCAAAGGCCTCCCAACCCTCCAAACACCCTGGATAACATCTCCAAGCTCGGATCCCAGAGCCCTCGAATTTTCAACCTGGACCTCTGAACCCCCAAATCAGGAAGCCTTCCATTTCCTCAAAGGCCTCCTAACCCTCCAAACACCCTGGATAACATCTCCAAGCTCAACGTGAAATACCTCAAGTCTTCTTTAAGGACCCTTAAGTGTAACTTCTCATCCCAAACTCTCCACATCGTTAAGATCCTTTTTCATCTTGGAGACTAAATCCCTACACCTTGAAATGAGCCTTCACTGTGACCTTTCGTGGTTGTGTTTTAAGACAACTGGCCTCCCAACTCCTCATGTAGATGAGAATAGACTTGAAACTCCGAATCCTCCTGCTTCCACCTCTCGAGTGCTGGGATGATGACCGGTGCACCACCACGCCTGGTTTACGCAGTGCTGGGCAGGAACGCCACTAAGTAAGTTTACACCCCCAGCCCTCTTCTGAACTGTTTGGTCCTAACCCGTGCACTGAACAGCTGGCACGCCCCACCGTACACCCCCACATGCCTGTACCCTCTGGCTCCTGGTGCATGCCACACCCTAGCCGCCCCCTACCCCAACCTCACCTCCACCTTCTCCACCACTTGCTTGCCGAAGGAGCAGACTTTGGAGGAGCAGGTGAGCGTCATGAGCTCCCGGCTCTCGTACTGGCTGCTCACGCCATAGAAGCCACCACTGCTGCCACTCCCGGCCTCCTCACCACTTGGGCCCCAGTTCAGGTCCGCCTGAGAGACCGAGGGCAGAGGTGAGTTGAGGGGAAACAGATTCTGCCCCACAGCCTGGCTCCCCTACTGCATCCAGTTGCCCCCACCAGCTCAGCTCCAAAGTCTCCACATTGACGTTGGCTACTTTTCAGAAGACCTGTGAGGGCTGGAGAAGTTGGGGTCCCCAGAACAGTCTTGAAAAGAGGGGGCTGCTGGAGAGATGGCTCAGCAGTTAAGAACACTGGACCTGGGTTCGATTCCTAGCACCCACACGGAAGCTAACAATTGTCTGTAACTCCAGTTCCAGGGGATCTGATGCCATCTTCCAACTCCGTGGGCATTGCATGACACTTACATACATACAGACAATACACTCATACACATAAAATAATAAATAAAAGAAAAAGGGCTGTGGCTAAGCTGTAGAGCACCTGCCTAGATTCCACCAGGGCCGGGCTGGGGGTGTGGCTCCACTGCAAACTTCCTCCTCCAGGAAGAGGAGGGAAAAAAAGACCAGCCCCCTTCCTGGTTGCTAAACTAGCAGAAATGCCTAGCAAACATTTGAGGTCCAATATCCTTCCCCAAACCTTTCACCACTCTGGCTGCAAAGCACGTGGTGCCTCCACACAAGCAACAGAACCAGACTGCTCCCCAGCCTCTCCCTTCCCACCCTCGTGTGTCCCCCAAATATCAGAAGTGGGCTTCACGAACCATAATGATGTCCTTGAGAGGCAGACATCACCCATTTTCTGTCCTGACTGTAGCTGCAATGTTTTTTGCCAGAACGCCCCCTTCAGAGGCCTAACCCCACCCACCACCCCAGAAACTGGGCACTTTGATGCAAGAAAAATCACTAGGCCTGTGGGTGTGGTGGCTCAGAACTAGAATCCCAGCACGGGAGGCTGTGGCAGAAAGGTTGAGTGGGTGTTTGAGCTCAGCCCTGGCTGTGGAGGGAGACCCTGACTCAACAGGAAAGCTTCACCAGCCCCACCCTTGGGAGCTGAGCTTGCCAAGGGAGCTGGTGACAGTGAAACTTACAGTTGCCAGTCGGCAGTAGCACACCCAGAGCCATCTCAGAATTCGACTCCCTGATCACAAAGCTAGGGTGGGGGAGGGGGTTCGTTATTGTTGTAAATTCAGTTTGGTTTGGTTTGAGTCATTAACATAGGCTGTCCTTGTCCTTGAACTCTCAATTCTCCTGCCTCAGCCTCTGGTATTTTTTTAACAACTTGACAGAAACTAGAGTGTCAGGGAAGAGGGAACCTCTGCTGAGGAATTTCCTCCATCAGGTTAGCCTGGGGCTGTGTCTGTTTCTTGATGGCTGACTGATTTATGAGGGCTCAGCCCACTGTGGGTGGTGCCATCTCCACCTAGCATGAGAGGGCCTGACTTCCCTCACTGATGGATTGTGATCTGGGTATTGCAAGATGAAATAAACCCTTTCCTCTCCAAGTTGTTTTTAAGTCAGCAGTTTTGGGGAGGAGGGGTTGGGTTTTTTTGGTCTTTTTGAGACAGGGTCTCCCTGTAGCCCCAGCTGGCCTGGAACTCCCTATGTAGACCAGGCCGGCCTCCTCTGCCTCCCGAGTGCTGGGATTAAAGGTACGCGCCACCACGCCCAGCTATTTTGATTTTATTTGTATGAGTATTTTGCCTACTAGTTGAGGTTTGCAAGTGCACAATGCCCAAGCAGGCCAACAGAGGGGATTGGATCCCCTGCAACTGGAGTTACATACCATTGTTGGCCACCATGTAGGTGCTGGAAACTGAACCTGGATCCTCTGTAGAGCAGTCAGCGCACTTAACCTCTGAGCCATCTCTCCAGCACTTAATTTTTTTTTTTTTTTTTTTTTTTGAGGCAGAAAAGTCTTTTGTCTTTTTGAGACAGGGTCTTCTTGTAGCCCCAGCTGTCCTGGAACTCACTATGTAGACCAGGCTGGCCTTGAACTCACAGAGATCCGCCTGCCTCTGCCTCTGCTCCCAAGTGCTAGGACTACAGGCGTGTGCCACAACCACGCCCAGCTCCAGCCCTTAATTTTTAAAAAGAGGCTGAAGAACTCTCTCAGTGAGTCCTTGATGCTCTGGCAAAGGACTCAGGTTTGGTTCCAAGCACACACATCACATGGTAGCTAACAACTGCCTGCAACTCCAGTTCCTGAGGATCTGATGCTCTCCCTCTGGCATTGCATACACATGGTGCACATATATACATGCAGGCAAACACTCATACACATCAAAATACAATTTTTAAAATTAAAAATAAAAAAGGCTGGAGATGGCTCACTGGTTAAGAGTGCTTGCTACTCTAGCAGAGGATCCAAGTTGGGTTCCCAGCACCCACATCTGGCAGCTCACACTTCCTTGTAACTCCAGCTCCTGGGAATCTGACGCTCTCTTCTGGACTCCATGAGTACTGCACATACCCACACTCGACACATACATACACATGTAATTAAGAAAATGTTTAGAGGCTGGAAAGGTGGCTCAGAGTTTAAGAGCACTGGCTGTTCTTGCAGAAGATACAGGTTTGGTCCCCAGCACCCATACGGCAACTAACAACGGTCCATAATTCCAGTTCAAGGAGAATTCGATACTCTCTTCTGTCCTCTGCAGGCACTGCACATACTGGGTTCACTTACATATGTGCAGACAATATACACATAAAAATAAAAATATAAAAAAAAGTTTAGGGGCTAGAGAGATGGCTAACTGGCTGCTCTTACAGAGGACCTGGGCTTGATTCCCAGCATCTATATAGCATCTAACAACCATCCATAACTCCAGTTCCAGGGGATCCAACACCCTCTTTTGGACGCCTCAGGCACCGCACACATGCAGGCAAAACATTCATACATATAGAATAAAATAAATCTGTTAGATCTTAAATAAAAATAAATCTTTTTTAAAAAAAATAAATCACCTTCAAGTGACGTGCCTCACATGTTCAGGAAGTGAAAGCTGGGTAACAGTCCCTCAACAACCTTCCATGCCATGTGACTGGATGTGGGAAGGCTGCTGGGATCTGAAGAGATCCACCTGCTTTCACATCCAGCCCTGGGGGACTCCTAAGGTTTCTTCTAAAAACATGGCTGGTGCCAGGAACCCCCCACCCCTACCCCTTCAGCCCAGGCAGCCCCCAGAGCCACCCACAGCACCTGGCTGAAGACCCATAACCTGGAAGCACTCACCCAAAACTTGACCAGGAAGAAGGCATGGGGCGGCCCTCGGTCATAAAGCTCCCGCAGGCCCCCCTTTTTCTCAGGGAATTTGTCGTAGATCTGCCGCACATCCACGCTCTCCAGAGGTGGCGCTCCGGGGCTGGGACACGGCTGGCTGATGTGGACAAACAGGTGCCTCTGGAACTGCAGGGGGCCAACAGGGTGAGGGGATGTGAGCTGGACCCCAACCTCACCCAATGGCCTTATCCCCCACCCCCGACCCCACCCCCGCCTGAAGCAGCCATCTCCAACAAGTCATGCAACACACTAGTTAGAACACAGCCACACTCCAAGCCGTATCCAGCTCCGTGGTCCCCAGCAATCCGCCTATCCCTTCACTCCCCAAGGCGCCAGCCTGCTGTCTGTAGCCTATGATGGTTACTATACCTCAAGACGACTTTTTCTTTTCTTTTCTTTTTTTTTTTTTTCTTTCTGAGAGACAGGGTATCATGTATATACCCTGCTGGCCTCAAACTCCCTATGTAGTAAAGGGTGACTGTGAGCTCCTGATCCTCCCGCTTCCACCTCCAAGTGTTGAGATGACAGGTGTGCACCACCACACCCAGTTTATGCAGGGCTGGTGATGGAACCCCATGCAAGCTTGCACTCTACCAACAGCGCTCCATCCCCAGCCCTTATGCTGGCTTTTGAACTAAAGGCAATCCTCCTGACTCGGCCTCCAACGCCAGTTTCCAACTGGGTGCTAAGATTATAGGAGTCAGCCTCCACGCCAGTTTCCAACGTGTCACCAGCATTACCCTTTTCAGTAAAGTGAATAACCTGATAGCATTTACATGGTGTCTCAGAAACTCTGTTCGCCCACTGGCCGCCCCTACACAGTATGGAACTACATTTCCCAGGTGCCTCTGCAGTTAGGTGTGAGCACATGACTTTGGCCTGACCAATAGGGTGTGAGCAGACCTGAGCTTACTCATCCAAGCAAGACCCATAAAACCTGAGCAAAGCAATCCTGCTTTCGCCCTTCCTCCACCTGCTGGCTAGATGCAGACAATCCAACAGTTCCTGTAATCCTAGAAAATGGCAGAGCCACAAAATGGAACCTCCCCGTCCGTCCCCCCAAACACTCTGAGATTCGACAGGAGGAGCTCCCCCAGGCCGCCCTGCTCAGGGAATTTGTCCTAGATACGCCGCACATCTACTGTGATACAAGCCTGTGATCCCAGCCCTGGGGAGAATGAGGCAGGATTACCGGAAGTTCAAGGCCAGCCTGGGCTAAGGTGAGACCATCTCAACAAACACACAAATAAGTAAAACAGAAAAAATAGGGGTCCGAGAGATGGTTCAGAGGTTAAGGGTACTGGGGCTGCAGAGGACCCAGGTTCAGTTCCCAGCACCCACACAGCAGCTAAAAACTGTAACTCCAGTTCCAGAGGATCGGACACCTTCTTCTGACCTCTGTAGGCATTGCATAAGTTCAGGCAAAATATTTGCACACATAAATTGGAAATATTTTTTTTTAAAAAAGAAGAAATATGGGGGCAGAAGAGATAGCTCAGCAGTTAAGAACACTGGTTGTTCTTGCAGAAGACCCGGGTTCGAATCCCAGCACCCACATGGCAGCTAACAACTGTCTGTAACTCCAGTTCCAGGGGATCTGATAGCCTCTTCTGTCTTCCACGGCCATTGCACGACACAGGTGCACTTACCTACATGCAGGCCATACACGCATACACATAAAATAAAAATAATAGCCGGGCATGGTGGTGCACACCATTAATCCCAGCACTTGGGAGGCAGAGGCAGGCGGATCTCTGTGAGTTCAAGGCCAGCCTGGTCTACACAGTGAGTTCCAGGACAGCTGGGGCTACAGGAGACCCTGTCTCAAAAAGACTAAAAATAAATAAATATAAAAATAAATATTAAAAAAAAAAAGAAGAAGAAATACAGAAATACGGCTCTTTCCCAGGTCCTGGGCATGTATCACAAGTCCTATCAAACAGCAGGTACTTCAACATGTTTGATGAATGAATAAATGATCAATTTCCCATGAGCTTCTTCCAGCTTCTTCAAAGTGTGGTCCCCAGGACAGCTACATCAACATCACTCGGAGATCCCTAGACAGGCTGCCTCACAGGTGCCTGTCACCTACTGAATCAGAAATCCGTGGACAGGGAAAATGGCTCAGTCAGTAAAACGTGTGCATGAGGGCCTGAGTTCAGTGCCCAGCACCCATATGCTGGGTGTGGAGGCAAGGATGTAAGATCCAGAACTGTGAGGGGCAACAACAGGTGGATGGATCCCTGGGGCTCGCTGGTCAGCTACCATGGGCTGGCTACTTGGTGAGGTCCAGGCACTCGGGAGGCAGAGGCAGAGGCAGGAGGATCTCTGAGTTTGAGGCCAGCCTAGTCTACTTATAGAGTTCCAGGCCAACCAGGGTTACACAGAGGAACACCACCAGACGTTAACCTCTAACCTCCACACATAAACAAACAGGAAGAATCCTGTACAGAGGGTCCAAGCAGGCTATGTGAACAAGCCCTCGGGGTGACTCTACTGAGGGTGCAGCTCCTCTGTTCCCTAAAAGAATCCCTCCTTCCTGTGCTCCAGCATTGCCCAGTGACTGCCCCAGGCTTCACTCACAGAATCAACTGCATCCGGTGGTTCCACAAATGCAGAGAACTCCACCAGCTGCAGACGCGCGGTCCCCAGGGCCCGAGCCTGCCAGGCTGGGGGAGATGGGGCAGGTGGGGGCAGGGGTGAGAGGTCTGGGGGCGGCTCATACCCTAGAGAGAGGAAAAAAAACTGCTGTCTCAGGGTTGGAGAGAGGGCTCAGAGCTTAAGAGTGCTCCCTCTTCCTGAAGAGGACCTGAGTTTGATTCCCGGCACCCATATCAGGAGTCTCACAACTGCCTGTAACTTCAGCTGCAGGGCTCTTACACCCTCTTCTGGCCTCTGAGGACACTACACCCACTCCTGCCTATAATCACAATAAGACACACACATGCACATAAATCAAAGTATTTTCACAAGACCCAGGCCAACTCAATCAGACCCAGCATCGAACTGGGAAAATGGGCAGCAGCCCCAAGCTTAGTTGAAGAACTATAGGCAACTGATTACTGCTGAGTGAGGGAGAACAGATCTTCTTTAAGGGAGTGACTCTAGTTAGGCTGACTAGAGTTGAGTGGATGAACTTGCACCAAGGGCCATCTGGGTACAAATGTTTGACCAGATAAGACTTAACATATATGATAGAATGCATGAAATCCAGTGGGGAGGGGCTTTATGGGGGGTGTGGATGGGGAGGGGGGGTCTAAATTTGATTCAGATCTATTATATGAAATGCACAAAACTTAAAAAATATTTGAAAAAATAAAGATTCAAATTCTTAAAACAAAATGGGAATAAATAAAACTCAAAAAAAAAAAAAAAAAACCCCCCCCCAAAACAAGAATTTTAGGAAACAAAACAAGCCAGGCATGGTGGCACACACCCTTAGTCCCAATACTCAGGAGGCAGAAGCAGGCAGCTCTCTGTGAGTTCGAGGCCAGCCTGGTCTACAGAGCGAGTTCTAGGCCAGCTGGGGCTACAGGGTGGCCTGTCTCAAAAAGACCCACACATAAAACAAAAATAATAAATAATAAATATTCTTTAAAAAGTTAGGGATACTAGTCAGTGTGAGTATTCAGGGTCACATAGGTGTGGAATTCTGGTGGAGTCTGTGGAACGAAGCCACCTAGGAGTGAGGTAAATGGAAGTCCTGATGATGCCCTTTGAGCTCCTAGATCCAGCCTTGCCAGCAGCCATCAGTCTGTTATCGACATCTTTGTCTTGTCTTCCCCCCTCCTCTTCCTCCTCTCTCTAACTCTTCTTCCCTCTCCCCCCCTCACTTCTTCCGCTCCTCCTCCTCCTGCTCTCCCTCCTCCTGTTCCAGCTAACTTGATCTGGGTTTCTGCTACTTGGAGCTGAAAAGAATCTTGACTAATCCACTTTTCCCCAAGGTCTCAGGGCAGCCAGTGGCAAAATGCAGTCCCACAGTGCCTGGCCGCAGGAGTGGTGGGCTTACACAGTACTGTTCCACATATTCTGCCCTGACACACCCTGCCTGCCTCAGTGGGTGCCCCCAGTGGGAGCCTGAAGGAGTGTTACCCGGGGAGAGGAGGAAGCTGGGGGACAGGCTCTTACCTGGTAGGTCAGTGGACGGGGGGGTCAGTGACAAGGAGAATGATGTCTGTGAGAATGGCTTCACGCTACGGGACAAAGGAAAACCAGTGAACACAGCAGAGCAACGCCAACTGTAGCAGCGGATGTTGAACTGGAACCACAAAAAGCCAGGATCCCCCCCTCAAGCCAACATGTTCTGTACGTGACCATGAGGTAGGTGTGAGATTGAGGCACATGTCAGCTGAGGTGCTGCAGAGCTGACTCCAACCAAGTCAGCCCAACCATGAGGACCAGGATTTCTGCTGTTTGGCAATACTAGTAAAGGAACCTAGTGCTTCAAGCAAGCTAGGCTTGTGCTCCACTGAGTCACACCCCAGCCCCTCACTGGGGGATTCTAGGCAGGAGCTCTACCACTGAACTGCCCAGGCTGGCCTTGAGTTCCAGATCCTTCTGCTTCAGCCTCCCAAGTGCTGAATCACAAGCCTGAGCCACTCACCTGCTCTATGTGATAGAAACGTTCAGTCCAAAGTAGTGGTCATTGACCACATTGCCACTCAGCACTAGTGTTACTAACATGCCTCAGAGACTGAACTTTTTATGTAAATTTAATTCTAATTTAACTAGGCATGTGCAACTAATATGGCTATAGACTCTGACACACTCCTGCGACCTAGAGGTCTCCCAAGAGATGGTGGTGAGGCCAGGGGTGATGTGGTTAGAGGTCAGATGCCGTCAAGGGTTGATAGACAAAGATGAGAAAGACAAACCCCAGGGAACTTCAGGTCTGAGTCCCAGGGCTTGGCTGTCCTCTTCTCTGCACTGTAATATTCCTCACACTGACGTGAGACCTATTGGCACTGGGCCATCACTCAAATGCCACCTCTGTAGAAAGGCCACCTGAACACTGAAAACAGAGCTCTTGCCTGGCTAGACAGTACACACTTGCAATCCCAGCACCCAGGAGGCTGAGACAGGAGGATCATAGGTTTGAGCTCAGCCTGGGCTACAGAGCTGAAAGCCTGTCTCAAGCGAACAAAAGTAAATGCAAATCCTCAGGGTTCGAGATGGAGCCCAGGGGTACAACACTTACCTAGAACATGAGAGACCCTGGGTTGAATACAATTCCTTGCATGTATTCATTCTTCTTATGTTTATGGTTACAGCGAGTCCCCTTCCTCCCGTGTCTATGGAGCCCCATGAAGACTGTGGTTGGGCTAACAAGATGGCTCAGTGGGTAAAGGGGCTTCCCAGCCAAGCTTAGTGACATGAGTTCAACACCCCGCCCCCCCAAACCCACATAGTAGGAGAGAATGGACTCCTGAAAGTTGTTCTCTGACCTCCACACACATGTACACACACAATAAATGTATGGAAAAAAAAAACACTGTGGCTGTGTAATTTTGTCCCCTACTAAGCACAGTCCCAGTCACTCAGTATGTATTCAATATCTGGTGTCCAGCTGCTCAATACAGGCCACCTGTCATTTTACAGGCTCACCACAATTTCCTATCTACAGGCCTTGCACCTGCTGTTTGTAGAGAAGAGCCCCATCAGCTAAATCCCATCAGTCTCAGAGAAACTCCCAGAACTTTCTCCTTTACCAGAAAACCCACTGTGGCTCCTCACTGCAGTGCACACACACCCACTTCGTGTTCCTGCAAGTGGTGGCTTCATCAGCCCCAGCCCCCACCATTTGACTATGAGATCCCCAGAACCCAGCCTTTCCTCCTCTGCAGCACACCTGGGGTCCCCCAGCCCCTGGGGACCTGCTCTGACCTTTCCCCATCCCTGGTAACAACACTGGTAATATCCACCCTCTCCTGTCGTCCTCTCATGGCCACACTACCCTACCATCTAACTAGCAGCCTGGCTCGGCTGTCCCTCTAGGGGCTAAAAAAAAGATTCCCATGAACCCCTGAGGGTCTTTTCCATGCCGGTGAGCTGCTAACACATCCTGATTCCCTCTGTGCTCTGGGCCTCAGAGGTGAGGCCGCTCCAGGTACCCCTAGAACTTGGTTCTCCTCCCCAAGTCTGAGAAGAAAGCAACCCTCACTCCACTCTCAAAGCCCAGAACCACTTCGGGACCCCAAAATGAACCTTCCCATGGGCCTCTAGGGCCCTTCTATCCCTCCCAGAAGCCTCTGGGTTTACAACCGCCTTCCCATGATCCTCTGAGACCCACTCATCCCTCCCAGAAGTCTGTAGGTCTATTACTGCTTTCCCATGAGCCTCTGGGCCCTACTTATCTGTCCCTGGGCTTTAAACCAAATGGTACTTTGGGGTCCCTCATCCCTCCTAGGAGCCTCTGGTCCTTGCAACTTCCGATGGACACCTCCCACCCCTCCAAGAAGCATCTGTATCCATAACTGGCTTCCCACAAGCCTTTATGTCTTTCCTTTCTTCCAGGGACCTCTGGGTCTACAATGACCTTCCTATGATCTTCTGGGTCTCCCTTACACCTGCCAGGAGCTTCTGGTCCTACAAGTCTTCCCATGATCCTCTAGGACCCATTCATCTTTCCCAGGATAACTTGGCCCTACAACTGCCCTCTTTCCCATGATCCTTTGAGGCTCCATGTCTCTACTAGGAACCTCTTTGGCCCTTCCTACTGCCCTCTCATGATTCTTTGGGGCCTTCTTCATCTGTACCAAGAGCCTCTAGGACTAACAATGTGCCTTCCCATGACACTTTGGGGTCCCCGAATTCCTCCCAGGAGGCTTTGGGCCTTATAACTGCCTTCCCAAGAGTCTCTGGGGCTGACACTCTCACTTAGAAGTCCCACGTACAGACTGCAGGCCTTTCCCATCATTAGGTTCCAGGCTGAGCTCATTTTGCCCAAACCTGCTTCTTCCCCAGGCCATACATCTTGGGATAGCTCCAAGACACAGGTCAGACCACAGGCACTATTCTTGGTACTTCCCAATCTGAAGGGCCCTCCTACTCCTCCTCCCACTCCTCTACCTCTTCCAGTCCTTCCTCCTCCTCTCCCCTCCTCCCCTCCCCTTGCCTTATCTTCCCCCTCCACCTTTGCCAACCCTTCCCCTCCTCCCCTCAACTGTCCCAGTGCAGCCTTAGTCCTGAGTGCACTTGGGGTCAGGTCCCACGCCAATAATAGCCAGTGTTAAATGTATCTGCTCCCACAACACTGGAAGTCTACAACACCCCATATCAAGCATAAGAAAAGGGCTCTGAGCACTGTGGTCACCCCCAAAGACTATAGCCAGCGAAGGGTGAGGCCAGGCTTCAAACCCATACAGCCTGGCTCCAGAATCAGGATGCAGAAGGTGGGTCAGAAAGGCAGGTGCAGGGACCCAAGGTACTCACTCTGGAACATTCCATGGTGGTCCAGTACCCCCTGACCAAAACTGGAAAAGCTCAGTAGCCTAGAGCAGAGACAAATGAGGATCGGTTGGACGCGTTGGCCACTACAGCCCCATCCTTCCACCCAGGCCCTGACCCTGGTCACCTGAGGACCGGAAGGGCCCAGCTTGGCCTGGAGGGAAGGTGCAGAGATGAGCTGGGCTGATGACATGGTAGCCATGGTCTGGAAGGCCTTGTCCTTGGAGACCTGGTCCTAGGGGGTTGAAGTCCAGGTGACTGGGGAGTCCCACCCAAGACACAGGGTCAGGGAGGGGTCAGTTCCCCACTGGCATGCTCTGCCCTGGCTGTTGTCAAAAAGGGCATCGTGTGAGGTAGAAGGGTGTTAAGATGTGCAAGGGGCGGGGGGGACTGGAGAGATGGCTCAGCGGTTAAGAACGCTGGTCTTGCAGAAGACCCAGGTTCGAATCCCAGCACCCACATGGCAGCTAACAACTGTCCAGTTCCAAGGGATCCAACAGCCTCTTCTGTCCTCCACGGGCATTGCACAACACGGGTGCACTTACCTACATGCAGGCATAACACTCATACACATAAAATGAAAATATAAATAAAACATTAAAAAATAAAACCCACTAAGGAGGATTTTTCTAGGTTAAGAAGGAGCTGGAATTTTAGGTTCCAAGGATACCCAGGCGACAGGAAGTGAGAGTTTCACTCTCCCGGCCAGGGAGCAGGAAAGCCCTGGAAAAGGATGTTTCATATTCCAGACAGAACACACAGGGAACTGAGAAAATACAGAAAAGACCAGAAGTAGAGGGATTTAGACCTACAGAAAAAGGAAGGGAAGGTTTCCGAGTACAAAAGAACAGGAAGTAACAGTTCCTGGGGCTAAAAGATCACACACAGAGGGAAAGAGACAGGGTCTGGAGGATGCAGGGGACTCACTAGTCAAGAATACTTGGACCCTGTGCTGCAGGCCTCCCCCCTCAGGTTGTGTCTGTCTTTGTCTGTCTGTCTCTGTCCATCATTCTCTCTGGGTCTCTGCTTCCACCAGGTCTCTGTCTCTCTGGATCTGTCCCTCTCTCTCTCTGGGTCTCCGTCCCCCCACATCCCACCCCACTTCTCTGCCCTTCTATGTGTGTGCCTTCCTCTGTCATTACCTTCAGCTTGGACTGAATTTCTCTTGATTTCCTTCGAGCCAAAACCTGGATGTGACTAGAGACCTGGAAGGAGAGGCAGATCAGGCCCTGCCTCCTGCCCCTCACACACACACACACACACACACACACACACACACACACACACACACACACACACACAAACAGCTACTCCACAAACTATGTCTCACAGATGATAAATCCCAAGTCCTGAGGCTGTCTGCAGGATCGCAGGGTGCAGCCTGGACCCGGGGCCAAGCCCCGTCCCATCCTCCACTTTCCATCTCTCTCTGAGCCCCTCTTTCTAAGAAACCTGCTACGGAAAATTCAGGGCTGGGAGAGATGGCTCAGTGGGTCAAGGTGCTAGCCATTAAGCCCGACAACCCAAGTTCCAACCCCAGGACACACGTGGTAGAAGGAGAAAACACACTCCTGAGGAATGTCCTGCACTTGGGACAGGGCAGCAACAAAAGCAAGTCTGGTCAAATCAGAGCCCCTGAGCCAGTGAGACCCAGGGAGGTGAGATGGACCCCCGAGCCTGAGTGGCACCTGCAGTCATCCTTTGACCTCCCCATCTCATGCACACACACACCTGCATGCACAGACGCACACAGAGACTTGTTTTTGGTAAACTCTGAACCAGCCCACAAGAGGAGGGCTGTCAGGAAACGCCCCACCCCAGAACTAGGCCAGAAAGTCAGTCCGGAGACCTGTTTGCGAGTCCTGGTCTTTCCTGTCCTCAACTTGATATACCGGGCAATGAGTTCATTCCGACCTGGAGGAGTCAAATTGGAAGAGTAAGACTGATCCGCAGAACTTCCTGACATGAGCCCTGTGTCACTCATCCACTGCAGTCACCTCACCCGTGAGGCCCAAATCCAAGCTCAACCATGTTCCAGCTATTTGTAGACCACTCAATTACCCTGTGCCTCAGTTTCCCTCACCTGTCTCCCCCACCTTTTATTATTTACTTTGTTGGGGTTGTGTGTATGTGTGTGTGTGTGTGTGTGTGTGTGTGTGTGTGTGTGTGTGTTTGAGACAGGGTCTCCCTGCAGCCCCAGCTGGCCTGGAACTTGCTATGTAGACCAGGCTGGCCTTGAACTCACAGAGGTCCGCCTGCTTCTGCTGGGATTAGAGGTGTGTGCCACCACGCCTGGCTATTTGCTTATTTTGAAACAGAGTCAAGTAGGTTAGGCTGGCCTAGAACTAAGTAGCTAAGTATGACCTTGAACTCCTGATCCAGGAGCGTGCCACAACACCCCTCATAAGGTGCCTTCGCAGGTCTGGACATACTAGTTAGTGTTTGTGGCTCACTGGGTTCAGGACAGAAACCAACGTACTCACCATACATCTTGCCCTCGTCCGACAGGATGATTTTTCGGCGGCCACATGGCGGGTAGATGGCCAGAGCCTCCTGGAAGCTCTGCTCGATGTCCGGGCTCCACACACCCTCCGCATCGGGGCCCCCATCACCTCCTACACCCTCACTGCCACCTGTGCCCTCCTCGCTGCCTTCCTCACTGCCAGTCCAGCCACCGCCATCATCCAGGGGGGCCCCAGCCCGGGGTTCCCCCATCTGGGCCTGCAGGGACAAAGACTAGCTACACACACGGAGAGGAGGGAAAGGGAGGGGCCTCGGCTGAGGGAAGAGAGCTAGGGAGGACCATGGGTCTGATGGAGGAGGGTTGAGGTCAGGACCCCTGGGTCTGACGGAGGAGGGCTAGGGAGAACCCCTGGGTCTGAGGGAGGAGGGCTAGGGAGGACCCCTGGGTCTGAGGGAGGAGGATCGAGGTCAGGACCCCTGGGTCTGAGGGAGGAGGGCTAGGGAGGACCCTGGGTCTGAGGGAGGATTGAGGTCAGGACCCCTGGGTCTGAGGGAGGAGGGTTGAGGTCAGGACCCCTGGGTCTGAGGGAGGAGGGCTGGGGAGGACTCCTGGGTCTGAGGGAGGAGGGCTAGGGAGGACCCTGGGTCTGAGGGAGGAGGGCTAGGGAGGACCCCTGGGAATGAAGGAAGAGGGCTGGAGTCCTGGTCTTTCAGGATGAACTGGATTCTGGGAAGGGGAGGGCTGTCTTCTGGTAAGCTTCCTTCCGTAAGGATGGCAGTCACTTGACCACCCCAGGGCATGGCCTGAGGCCATGCAGACTACAGCTGTGCTGACCTCTGGTCTAGTGAAGACCAGATTTGATTAGCTGCAGAGTGGGTGAGACTTTCCAGTTCAGAGACAGGCGCTGAGATGGGGCTGGAGCTGCTGGAAAAGGAGCTGCAGAGGGGGCACAGGAGGGGGGACAGAGAGACAGAGGGGGGCCAGAGACCCAGAAAGAGGGGGATGGGGGGGACACGGATAGGGTCCCAGAGAGATGGAGAGGAAGAGACAGAGACCCGGGGAGGGGGGAAAACAGGGTATGGACCTAGTCCCAGAGAGGGACAGAGACCCAAAGGAAGAGACAGACTCAGAGAAAGAGAGACCCAGAGAGAGAGAGAGATGGAGAGCAAGGAAGAGAGACCCAGGGGTGGGGGGTTGGGGGGAAAGACCCACAGAGACCCGGGGAGGGGGCGCAATCAGGGTTTGGGGGACAGACCAGAAAGTGACCACAGAAGCAATCGAGGGGGGCTGGGCGCCCACAATCTCAGGCTGAGGGACAGGGTGGCCCAGCCATCTGGAGGCCAGAACAAAGGGCCCAGGCGTCCCCTCCCCCAGTTTCCCACAACCCCCACCATGGGCGGGGCCTTCCGTCCAGCCGCCCCTCTGGCCCCGCCCCCGCCCCCTCCCCCTGGGCTTAGCTCCAACCCAAGTTCCCAGTGACTTTCCGGAGGCCGGGAACAGGGAAAAACTTTTCCAATACAACGGGATCCCGCCTCCCAGGAGGCTCCATGTCTTTCCAGAATTTTCCCAGGACCCCCAAGCCCTGGATCCCCGAAACCCCTTTTCTTCTGGACTCACGACCAAGGGGAAGGGGACCTAGCCCCGAGCACCCCCGGGAGACTGAAGTGAAACTCCAGCCCAGCCCTCCCCCATGTGGCCAGACAAAGAGATGGAGGAGCCGGGCGAGACAGACACCCCTCACCTCCTGCCCCAGTCCCCAGGGCCATGGATAAGGGTCCACGGGGCCCCGGGGCTGCCCCTCTCCCTTCCTGGGGTGCATGCCCTGCTGGGAAGGGGGCCACACAGCAGAGTACTTGCACCGAGCTGGCCCCGGGACGCGTGCACCCCGCACGCACCCTAGAGTCCCGCTCGCTCCCCACCGCGCCGCAAGCCCTACCCCGCCCTCTTGTGCACCCCCAGGCTCACACCACCCCAGTCCCCTAACTCCAGAGAAAGTTCCAGCTCCACACTCAGGCTGGGGTCGCCCTCTCCCGAGAGCACACTTCAGTCTAGGGCAAAAAGAGGGCGGGGGGGGCAATTCCCATGGCGCCCCAGAGCACGCACCTCACCTCATCCCGGGGAACTGCCCACCCCGACTCACACACCCCAGCGGATGCCGACTCCCGCCGTCCTACCTCCCGGCCAGGGCTGGGGAGCCGCGAGCGGGCGGGGCGAGCCGGGAGAAAGTTGCCCGGAGCTTTGTTTGGAAAAGTGGGAGGGACCGTGGGGGGGCGGGCCTGGCAGCCCGCGCCGGGATCCCACAGTGACCTGGGGCCAAGCTGGCTTTGGGATGGAGTCTGTGTAAATGCCGCACGCGGGTCCCCAGGAGAGGGAATGGTTATGGGGCCTGGACCCCTGGCCCGAAGGAGGAGGCTGGGAAGGACCCCTGGGTCCGAGGGAGGAGGCTGAGGAAGAACCCTGGGGCTCCAGGGAGGAGGCTGGGGAGGACCCCTGGGGCTCCAGGGAGGAGGCTGGGGAGGACCCCTGGGTCTGAGGGAGGAGACTGGGAAGGACTCCTGGGTCTGAGGGAGGAGGCTGGGGTCTGAGGGAGGAGGCTGGGAGGACCCTGGATCCAAGGGAGGAGGGCTGGGAGGACCCCTGGGTCTGAGGGAGGAGACAGGGAGGATCCCTGGGTCTGAGGGCAGTTGAGGAGAGTGGAGTCCTTCTGATGGAGGAAATGTGGCCTGAACCAAACTCTTGTTTGTGTGCTGGGAATGTGGACATTATGAGAAAACAAAAGAATATTTTCTGTTCTTCCCAACTTTGTAGATATGAGTCCAGTTTTATTTTATTTTTATCTCTTTTGAGACAGGGTCTCCCTGTAGCCCCAGCTGGCCTGGAACTTGCACTGTAGACCAGGCTGGTTTTGTCACAAATTCGCCTAATAATGAGATTCTGTCTAAAAAAAAAAAAAAAAAAAATGGGGCGACTGACAGTGCAGGCCTATAATCTCAGCCTGGGAGGCTGAACCAGGAGGAAAGTTCAAGGCCTGCCTGGGCTACAGAATGAGTTCAAGGGAGACTTAGTGAGACCAGTTCCAGAGGATCCAGCATCCTTTTCTGACCTCTATAGGCATTGCAGGACATTGGTGCACTTACATACATACATACATGCAGGCAATACATGCAAACACATAAAATAAATAAATATATATATATATATTTTTTTAAATGACACCGGGCGTGGTGGCGCATTCCTTTAATCCCAGCACTCAGGAGGCAGAGGCAGGTGGATCTCTGTGAGTTCGAGGCCAGCCTGGTCTCCATAGCAAATCCAGGCCAGCTGGTGCTACAGGGAGACCCTGTCTCAAAAAACCAAAAAAAAAAAAAGAAAAGAAAAGAAAAAAAGATGAAGGAGGGCTGGAGAGATGGCTCCGTGGTTAAGAACACTGACTGTTCCTGCAGAAGACCAGGGTTCGAATCCCAGCACCCGCATGGCAGCTAACAACTGTCCGTAACTCCAGTCCCAGTGGATCCGACTGCCTCTTCTGACCTCCGCGGACATTGCACGATGAGGGTGCACTTACCTACATGCAGGCAATGCACGCATACACATAAAATAAAAATAAGTAAAATTAAGCAGGGCGTGGTGGCGCACGCCTTTAATCTCAGCACTTGGGAGGCAGAGGTAGGCGAATCTTTGTGAGTTCAAGGCCAGCCTGGTCTACATAGTGAGTTCCAGGACAGTTCCAGCTGGAGCTACAGGAAGACCCTGTCTCAAAAAGACTCCCCCCGCCCCCTCCAAAAAAGCCTGTTTCTTGGACAAGGTCAACAGATAGGGGCGTGGCCACACTTTAGGGGCGTGGGCAGGGAGAGCATGTGGGGCTCTGGCTTTAAGGGGCGTGACTAATGAACAAGGGCGTGGCTTTCCCGGAGGCGTGACCATGGCTTTAAAGCCTGTTTCATGGGCAAGGTCAACAGATGTGGGTGTGGCCATACTTTTTGGGGCGTGGTCATGGTTTACGGGTGTGGCCAAGGAGAGCCTGTAGGGCTCGGCTTTGAGGGGCGTGGCTAATTAACGGTAGAGGCGTGGCTTTTCTGGTTACGTGGTTTTTCTGTGACGTCATCGGTTGGCCTTGGCCAGGCCGTTGGGGGCGTGGCCAGTCTTGAGGCGCGCACCCAACGCTCCAGCATTCTGCCTGGACTCGAGGCCAGAACTGGATTATAACAGTCCGTGGCCAGCGGCGTCCGGAGCGGGGTGGCCCAGCTGTGGTCCAGGAGAAGGCAAAGGTGAGGAGGAATGGGAGGACGGACCCGTAGGGGACTGAGCGCGCCTGAGATGGAGAGTACGAGAGGAGGCTTGGAAGAGGCAGGGCAGGTGGTGGTGGGACCAGAAGGGGGCAGGGCTGGTGGGGGCGGCTCCTGGAAGGGTCAGGTGGGGCTGCCTGAGGCAGGTGGAGGCTGGCTCTGCACAGACACCACCACTGACGCTGCTTTGTCACAGTCTCCCACCAGCCGCAATGTGGCACCTCGGGGTCCTGCTGCTGCTCCCCTCAACCCTGGTGTCTCCCTCCTTTGCTGCCCCGATCCATGATGCCGACCCACAGGAGAGCACATCAGGGTTCCTGGGCCTTCAAAGTTTTCTCCAAACCTTCAGTCGACTTTTTCTGAAAGTGAGTGAGGAATGGCAGAGCTTGGGGGACCTTGAGAAACAGACCAAGCGGGGTGGGTAGGAAAAGGAGTCAAAAGGAGAGGGGAACTGAAGAGATGGCTCAGCCGTTAAGGGCGCTTGCTGTTTCCGCCTGAGTTCAGGCCCCCAGCACCTACATCACTGGATGGTCCCCTAGATGTCCAGGGGAGTCCACACCCTTTTCTGACCTCCGAGGGCACTGCACTCACATGTATACCACACACACATAATTAAAACCGAGGGAGGGAGGGAGGGAGGGAGAGAGGGGGAGAGAGAGAGAGAGAGAGAGAAAAGATAGAGAGAGAGAGATAGAGAGAGAGAGAGAGAGAGAGAGAGAGAGAACTGTTGCTCAGTGGTCAAGCCCCTGCCTAGAATCCCCCAGTGAGAGGCTGGGGTTATGGTCAGGGGTACAGGGTGGTCAGGGGTGCAGGGCTTGCCTGGCTCATGTGAGGTGAGGCAGATCTAAGGAGAGGAAGGACAGGGAGGGAGAGGCACATCAAGGCATTGGGACATGGGCTATGGTAGCAAGAGGCCTTAAGGATCAGAGCATCAGGAGAGAAGGGGATAGAAGGGACAGGGGCATCCTGGCAGAGCTTTGGGTGTACAGACTGTTCTCCAACCCTAGGATGACCTGTTACGGGATCTGGACAACTTTCTTTCCTCCCCCATGGACTTCCGGGACCTTCCTAGGAACTTCCACCAGGAAGAGAACCAGGAGCACAGGATAGGGAACCATACGCTCTCCAGCTACTTGCAGACAGACAAGGTGCCTCATCAGGGCAGTCCCTCCTGAAGTCTCCCCACCATCCTTTCATACCTGTCAGAGGGGAGGAAGGTGAAGGAGGAAAAGGGGTGTCCTTTGACCCACTCATGCCATCTTCACAGATGACTGACAAGACAGGGGAGGTGCTCATCTCTAAGAAGGTAGTTGCCTCCATTGAGCCAGAAGAAAACCTGGAAGGCGACTGGAGGGTAAGCACACACACACACCGCCCCTGGGGTATTCAGGAGTCAGCATTTTTCTGTAGTTTAGGAGGTGAGTAGTTCACCCCTAGCCAGGGAGAATGTCCTCCGTTCATTTCTGTTGCTGTGATAAAACACCTTGACTGAAATCAACATGGGGGAGAAAAGGCTTTATTTGGTTTAAAATTCCAGGTCTTGCTTATCACTGAGGAAAGGTCAAGGCAGGAACTCAGAACTTCAGATCCACAGTCAAGGGCAGAGAGGGAGTAGCTGCATTCTTGCTAAGTAGCTTTCTCCTGTCATACAGAAACCCCTGCCTAGAGAATGGTGGGCAGAGTCTTCCCACATCAATTAACAATACAGTTCTCAGGGCTAGAGAGCTGGCTCAGTGGTTAAGAGCACTGGCTGCTCTTGCAGAGGACTTAGGTTCGGTTCCCAGCCACCCATATAGTAGCTAACAACCATCTGTAACCCCAGCTCTAGGGGATCTAATAAACTCAGGAGGCAGAGTTCAAGGCCAGCCTGGTCTACATAGCAAGTTCCAGGCTTCAGGGAGATCCTGTCTCAAAAAGACCAAAATAATAATAATAATAATA
>NW_008348313.1:1381267-1395913 GCF_000622305.1 Nannospalax galili
TAAAATTTTTTTTTTTTTGAGACAGGGTCTCCCTGTAGCCCCAGCTGTACTGGAACTCACTATGTAGACCAGGCTGGCCTTGAATTCACAGAGATATACCTGCCTCTGCCTCCCAAGTGCTGGGATTAAAGGCATGTGCCACCACGCCCGGCTAATATGTGTATGAGTGTTTTGCTTGCTTGTAGGTAAGTGCACCCCTGTCGTGCAATGCCTGCGGAGGACAGAAGAGGCAGTCAGATCCCCTGGAACTGGAGTTAGGGACAGTTATTAGCTGCCCTGTGGGTGCTAGGATTCGAATCTGGGTCTTCTGCAAGAACGACCAGTGTTCTTAACTGCTGAGCCATCTCTCCAGTCCCAATAAAATATTTTTTAAAAACAATACAGCCATGCCCATGGGCCAGCCTGACCTAGGCAAGCACTGATTCAGGTGATTCTAGGTTATAGCAAATTGACATTTTAAACTAGCCAGCACACACTGAGGTACAGATAAGGTGCAGAACTCAGAACAGGCCCTCAGGTATATAAAGTGAACCCCAGTGGGTGTGTGAGCTCTGAAGTGTTTTAAAAACTAAAAAGGGCTTTTAATTGCATGGACATTTGATGTGTTGGCCCGGCAAACCTCAAAATGTATTTTTATTCAAAATAAGCGCTCTGAAAACCTTGGCGTAATTCTTAGCGAATTCCAAGATGCTTGGTAAACCTCCCACTTGCAAACTTCAAAATAGGGTTTTATGATGCCGAAGAGTTTTAGGGACCCCAATGGCTTTGTGAACCTCAGCTTTGAAGACTCCACCCATGACCCCAGTCCCAGAAGTGCTGTGCAAATCCCAGAGGATTCTTTATGGTTTGGTCTGGTTTTGTGTGTGCCTGTGCACATGTATGTGGGAGCCAGAACCTCATGTTGGATGTCTTCCTCAATCACTGTCCACCTGATTTTATGAAGCAGAGTGGCTCACTGAACCTGAAGCTCATCCACTGAGCGAGGCTGGGAGACCTCCCAGGGAGTCCCGCGGGTCCTGTCTCCACCTCTGCAGAGCCTCGCTTTTAGGTCAGTGCTGGGGACTCAAGTCCTCACGATTGGGCATCAAGCACTTTAATGACTAATCCATCTCCTCATTCCTATTTTTTTTTTTTTTAAGTCTGAGACATTGTCTCAGTCTGTAGCCCAAAGCTGGTTTTGAACTTTGGAAGCTCTGGGCTCAGCCTTGTAAGAAGCCAGGAAAATAGGCCCAACCAAAGTTAGGATGATTTCCAAATAGGAATTTGGCCAGGAATGGTGCACACTGTGTATTTTTATTCAAAGTAAGTGCTCTGCAAACTTCCTGTGACCCTAGCTCTTGGAAGGTAGAGAAAGGAGGATTGGGAGTTTAAGGTCATCCTTGGCTGCAATGTGAGTTAGAAGCTAGTGTGAGCTCCATGAGACTATGTCACAAACATACACACACACACACACACACACACACACACACACACACAAAATGGGCTAGAGAGATGGCTCAGTTTGTAAAGTGCTTGTCTCAAAAGCAAAAGCACTTAAGTCCCCCCCGCCCCGTACCCACATAAAAATCCAATTACAGGCTGGGCATGGTGGTGTACGCCATTAATCCCAGCACTCGGGAGGCAGAGGCAGGCGGATCTCTGTGACTTCAAGGCCAGCCTTGTCTTCATAGTGAGTTCCAGGACAGTTGGGGCTAGAGGGGGACCCTGTCTCAAAAAGACCAAAAAAAAAAAAAAATACAATTACAGCAGCATGTGCCTATAGTATCAGTCCTGGGGAGGTGAAGACAGGAAGTTACCCTGGTGATCACTGGCCACCAAACCTAGCTGAATCAGCAAGCTCCAGGAAAATAGAGAGCAAGCCAGGCATGGTGGCACACACCTGTAGTCCCAGCACTTGGGAGGCAGAGGCAGGCGGATCTCTGTGAGTTCAAGGCCAGCCTGGTCTACATAGTGAGTTCTAGGACAGCTGGGACTACAGGGAAACCCTGCTTCAAAAAGACAAAAAAAAAAAAAAAAAAAAAGCACCCCTAGTGTTGAGGTCTGGCCTGCACACATGTACACACAGACACAGACACACAGACACACAGACACACACACACACACACACAGATGCCCACATGGCCCTGACCACCCTGGCTTTGTTTCTGATCCAGGATCACATGTTGTATTAGGGCTGTGAGTGTCTGATAAGCCTCAGAACTTCTAATCCCAAAATGCATGGCACATTCATACCACGTTCCAAACCCCAGAGGGCATTTAACTGACATGATCCATAATCCCAACAGATATCACAAATTCTAAAGTGCTGTTACACCTCCCTTCAACCCCCCTACAATGAAGGATGCCATAAACCCTTCAGTCCTTTAATCCTAAGGCATTTGAAAACCCCAAGTGCTCTGAAAAGCGCAAAGGGCTTTTTTTAGGGTAACCTTGAATTCCCAATCCTCCTGTCTCCACCTCCCAAATCCTGGGATTGTAGGTATGCACCACCACACCAAGCTTTTGTTTTATTTTTTTATTTTTATTGTATGTGTATGAGTGTTTTGCATGTATGTATATAAATGCACCACATGCGTGCAATATCATTGGAGATCAGAAGAAGGCATCACATCCCCTGGAACTAGAGCTACAGGTGGTTGTTAGCTGCCATGTGCATGCTGAGAACTGAACTCAGGTCTGCTGCAAGAGCAGCCAGTGCTCTTAACTACTGAGCCATCTCTCCAGCCCCATTGTTTCCTTTTAAAAAATAATTATTATAATTATTATTATTATATATGTGTGCCTGAGTGTGTTTATGTGTACTACATATTTTCGGGTGCTGGAGGAAGCCAGAGGAGGGCTCAGATCTCTGGAATTATAGGCAGTTGTAAGCTTCTTGATATGCACGAGTACTGGGAACTGAACCCAGGTCCTCTGCAAGAGCAGCCAGTGCTCTTAACCTCTGAGCCAGTTCTTCAACCCCCTTTTTTTAAAATTTTATAAGCAAATGCCTTTTGTGCATATTGATAAATTGTTCTGTGCTGTTTAAACTCACTGGGAAACTGGCTCTGGAGATAGGATTTGGCCCTCCCAGTTCAGATCCAAGCATGTTCATCTCAAAATGCCCTCTGCAAGCTCCTGGGACAAGCTAGACCCCTGACTCAGTGACCAGGAGGAGGACTATGGAACAACCCAGCAATGAAGATACTGCATTCTTGAGAACAGCTAAGGGATGAAATATTTCCAACAGAAGTTCTTATTTCATGATATAAAGATATCTGTAATAACAGCAGCTGACAGGATGCTCTATTTTACACAGTGTCCTTGGGTAGGAACCTCTCCAGTACTGAAGTTTCAATACAGGAGAAATGGAACCACACATGAGCTTGCCATGCCCTAAAAAAAGTAAAAGATGCAGGCCAGCTCCCTCCTTAGTCCTGGGATAAGAAAAACTTTGCTTGTCACTTTAGATGTAATAAGAACTTATCACTTTAGATGTAATAGGAAATTTTTTAAATCCTCACAAACTTATAGAAACCCATTTAAAAATACTTTGGTTTAATCGTAGATAATTCAAATTGGACTATAAAAATTTTTGTTTGTCTAAATGTTGTTGGTCCTTTTCTTTTTCAAAGACTTTTTTTTCAGTGTTTTAAAAAATTATGTATACATATGGGTACATGCACCTGAGTGCAGGTTCACATTGAGGCCAGAAAGGGGTATCAGATTCCCCAGAGGTGGAGTTACAGGCAGCTGTGAACCAGCCCAGTATCTTTTGTTTGTTTGTTTTTCACACACAGTCTCCCTGTAGCCCCAGCTGGTCTGAAACTCGCTATGTAGACCAGGCTTGTCTTGAACTCAGGCTAATTCTTCTACTGCAACCTCCCAGGTGCTGAAATTCAGGCACAAGCTAGCACATCTGTCTTCAAAAATGGCTTTTCATACATTTTTCTTTACGTGAATGAGTGTTTTGCCTGCATGTAAGTGTACCACATGTGTCCAATGCCTGTGGAGGCCAGTAGAGGGCATCAGACCTCCTGGAACTGGAGTTACAGACGATTGTTAGCCATCATGTAGATGCTGGGAACCAAACCTGGGTCCTCTGCAAGAGCAGCCATTACTCTTTTTAAAAATATTTTATTTTTATTTTATGTGTATGTATTGCCTGCAAGTATATAAGTACATTCCGTGCTCATGGAAATCATAAGAGGGCATCAGATCCCCTGGAACTGGAGTTATTGATGGTTGTTAGCTGCCATGTGGGTGCTGGGACTCAAACCTGACTCCTCTGCATGAGCAGCTAGTGCTCTTAACTGCTGAGCCATTTCTTTGGTCCCCCAGAAAAGAAATCTTCAAAAAAGAAAAAGTTTATTTAGCACACTGCAAAAACTGCTTCAGGCATGAGAGAATACAGAATTGTACCCCAACGGGCTCTTTACCTGTGTGAGCTGAGGCCTGGGTCGAGCTGTCCCATGGAGAGACCCAATGCCTTGGATGTGAAGTGTGGCTTTTAACAGGCTCTCCCTGTGCCTCCTCCCAGGTGCCCAGAGTGGAGAAGGAGGCCCTGGTGCCCACCAAGGAGGCCACTGACAGCTTGCACCCAGAGCCCCGGCAAATAGCGTTCTGGATCATGAAGCTGCCCAGGCATAGGGCCCACCAGAATGTGCAAGACAGCAGCCCCTGGCTCACTGAGAAGCGACACCGCCTGCAGGCCATCCGGGATGGGCTGCGTGGAGGTGCCCATGAGGACAGCCTGGAGGATGGGGCCCATGTCCCCATCGTGCCCCACGCCAGGCTGCCTGTCCGAAAGACCCACTTTCTCTACATCCTCAGACCATCCCAGAAGCTCTAGGGTAGGGACCCAGAGTCCTTGCATGTGCCACACCCAACCCCAGCACCTGATGGAAATAAAGATTTTTCTCATATCTAGCACTCTTGATATCTGAATTGGGCTGCAGTACCTACCCCAGAGACCCCCACATCTTAACCCTGAATGTGGCTTCTGACCACCCAGTTCTAGCATCTCATTCACACTTGCTCCTGACCTGTAACGTGGTCCCCTCCAGTCCCATCCACCACCCCATCCTAATGCCTGTTACTTCTGTCCTGTCTGCCCTTCCAAACCCTCAAGTCTCTCCTTACAGCTTTACCTGTCACACCATAAAGGTGACTAGTGACCCTCACAAAGGATGGGAAAATTACCAAGTTGTACACAAGGAATTCCAAAGAGTAGAAAAACAGAACAGTCTGGAATCTAGTGTTTGATGCCAGCACAGCCTTGTTAGTGGAACAACATACCTTAGCCAGAAAGGAAAATCTGGTGATAGATGACAGATGATAGATAGATAGATAGATGATAGATAGATAGATAGATGATAGAGAGATAGATGATAGATAGATTGATGATAGATAGATAGATACATACATAGATAGATGATAGATAAATAGATACATAGATAGATAGATAGATAGATAGATAGATAGATAGATAGATAGATAAAGGATATGGGTCCATGAGTGAGCTCAGTGGGTGATGGGGCTTGCCACTGAACCTGATGACTTGAGTTCCACCGGCAAAACTGATGTAAAGGTGGAAGGAGAAAACCAACTTCGGAAAGTTGTTCTCTGACCTCAATATGTGTGCCAGTGCATGTACACATAAAGCACAATTTTTATCTTTTATGTGTAGGAGTGTATTGCCTGCATGTATGTAAGTGCCCCTGTGTGGTGCAATGCCTGAGGAGGACAGAAGGGCATCAGATTCCCTGGAACTGGAGTTACAGACAGTTGTGAGTCACTATGTGGGTGTTGGGAACCAAACTTGGGTCCTCTGCCAAAGCAGCCAGTGCTCTTAACTGCTGAGCCATCTCTCCAGCCCACAATTTTTAGTTTTAAATTTGTGTGTGTGTGTGAGCATATGAGCACATGTGAGTGCAGGTACCTGCAGGGGCCAGAAGAGGGAGTCAGATCCCTTGGAGGTGGACTTACAGGCATTTTAAGTCTTCTGACTGGGTGCTAGGAACTGAACTTACCTCATGATTAAGCAACAAGTGATCTTAACTACTGAACCATCTCTCTCTAGCCCCAATGCATTTTTTTTTTTTGAGACAGTTTCACAATATAGCCCAGGCTGGCCTGGAACTTACAGAGATCCACTTATCTCTGCCTCCCAAGTGCTGGGATTAAAGGCATACAGCACCACATCTGGCCCCCAATAAATTTTTTTTTTAAGTCTTTTTGAGACAAGGTCTCCCGGTAGCCTCAGCTGGCCTGGAACTTACTATGTAGACCAGTCTGGCCTTGAACTCACAGAGATCCACCTGCCTCTGCCTCCCAAGATCTGGGATTAAAGGTGTGTGCCACCACACCCAGCATAAATACATTTTTAAGGATTTTTATTTTATGTGTGTGAGTGTTTTGCTTGCTGGCAGGTACACACACCAGGTACATGCCTGGTGCCTCCAGAGGCTAGAAGAGAGCATTGGATCCGAAGTTAAGAATGGATGTTAGCCACCATGTGGGTGCTGGGAACTGAACCCAGCTCCTCTGCAAGAGCAGTAAGTGTTCTTACCTGAGCCATCTCTCCAGCCCCAAGGGGGCATGATGGTGCACAACGTTAATCACAGCACTGAGGAGGTAGCGGGAGGAAGAGCTCTGTGATTTCAAGGCCACCCTGGTCTACATAGTGAATTCTAGACCAGCTAGGGTTACAGGGAGACATTGTCTCAAATAAATAAATAAATAAATAAATAGGATTTAAACATATCCCAACCAAAGGGAAACTGATCCATAAATTCAAGATTATGTTTAGGTACCCCTTAAAAATATATTAATACATTGAGTGAGCATGGCGGTGAAAACCCATAATTCCTCTATTTCAGGGGCTGGAGGATCACTCCTAGCTAGAGGCAGCCTGCTCTACGCAGTGAGGTGTGGGCCAGCCAGGGTAACATAGTAAGACCTTTCTCAAAACAAAACAAAAAACTGCCTCTGTGGGGTGTGTGTGTGTGTGTGTGCGTGTGTGTGTGTGTGTGTGTGTGTGTGTGTGTGTGTGTGTGTGATATGCATGTTGGCACAGGGGTGGACATGGAGGCCAGAGGCTGACTTTCAGTATCCTTCAGCTTCTTTTTTGAGATGGTGTCTGGCTAGCAGGAACACTGTAGAGCCTCCTGTCTGTCCACCCCCAACACTGGAGGTGTGGATGTGTCCACCAGGCCCAAGTTTTGGTATGGGCTCTAGTGATCCAAACTCATGTCTTCACAGCAAGCCCTTTACCCAATGAACCTTCTCCTCACCCTCTAACTTTTTAAAAATATTTTATTATTTTTATTTTATGTGTATGAGTGTTATGCCTGCATGTAGGTAAATGCACCTGTGTTGTGCAATGCTAACACTTGTTAGCCACCATGCGGGTGCTGGGAATCGAACCTGGGTCCTCTGCAAAAGCAGCCAGTGCTCTAACTGCTGAGCCATCTCAGCCCCTCAATTTTTATTTAATTTTTTAAGATTGATTTTTATTTATATAATTGTGTCTGTGGGAAGGTATGCCATGTGTATGGGGTGCTCACAGGGGTCAGAAGAGGGCATCGGATCCCACTGAGCTGGAATTATAGGTGTTTGTGAGACACCTGATGTGGGTGCCGGGAACCAGACTTGGGTCCTCTGCAAGATCAGAACTGCTGATCATCTCTCCAGCTACCCCACCCCCATTTTTTAAAGGATTTCCCAAAATTATACAAGATCTCATAAAGAAAAAGCAATACTGAAGGGGGCCGGAGTGACAGCTCAGCGGCTAAGAGCACTAGCTGCTCTTGCAGATGACCCAAGTTCGATTCCCAGCGCCCACATGGCGTCTAACAACAATCCACAACTCCAGTTCCAGGGGATCCGAAGCCCTCTTCTGACCTCTGCTGGTCTTGCACGACACACACGCACTTACATACAGGCATAACACCTGTACGCATAAAATAAAAAATAAAATAAATATTAAAAAATAATGAAGGAGGGGCTGGAGAGATGGCTCAGCAGTTAAGAGTACTAGCTGTTCTTGCAGAGGACATGGGTTCAATTCCCAGCACCCACATGGCGGCTACGAACTGTCCTTAACTCCAGTTCCAGGGGAATCCGAAGCCCTCTTCTGACCTCCGCTGGCCTTGCACGACACACGTGCACTTACATACAGGCAGGCGTAACAACTGTGCACATAAAATAAATATCAAAAAATACTGAAGGAATAAAGTGTGAGCCTAAAAAATACTAACAAGCTGAGGGGATCTGCCACATGCAGCCTGAGCTAGGAAAATACTTGACATACACGCTTTTTTATTGAGACAGGGCCTCATGTATCCTAGGTCATATACCACTAAGTCAAAGATGATCTTGGGTTGGACATGATGGTGCATACTTTTAAAAGCACTGGAAGCCAGGCTTGGTGATTCATGCCTTTAATCCCAGCACTCGGGAGGCTGAGGCAGGTGGATTTCTGTGAGTTCAAGGCCAGCCTGGTCTACATAGTGAGTTCCAGGACAGCTGGGGCTACAGGGAGACCCTGTCTCAAGAAGACCAAAAAAAAAAAAAAACCAAACAAACAAACAAAAAAAGCGCTGGCAATGCAGGTGTGCACCGGCAGGTCTAGTTTGTGGGATCCTGGGGATGGAACTCAGGACTTTGTGCATGCTAGGCAAGCATTCTGCCAACGGAATGACGTCGCCAGCTCTTTATTTTTCAGTTGCATTTATGTATTTGTTTTCTGTGGGAGTAGGTGGTTGCAAACATGCCACTGAGTACATGTGGAAGTCAGAGGACCTCCTTCCACCATGCGGGTCTGAGTTTCAGACTCAGGTCACCAGGCTTGGTGGCAAGTGCCTTTATCCCCTGAGCCATGTCACCAGCCTATTTATTTGTTTATTTATTGTTGAGATTATGTATCCCTGGCTAGCCTGAAACTGGCTATGTAGACCAGGCTGACTTCAAATTCACAGAGATCCACCTGCCTCTGCCTCCCAAGCGCTGGGTTGAAAGCTGTGTGCCACCACACGCAGCCTTATTTTTATTTTTTGTGAAAAGGTCTCACTATGTAGTTCTCCCTGGCTAGCCTAGAACTATGTAGACCAGGCTGGCATCAAAGTTGTCTCCATCCTCCTGTCCATGCCTCCCTTGTGCTGAGTTGACCACAATGCACTCAAAAAAGCTTTTTCTTGTTTTTGGGACGGGGTCTCCCCATAGTCGCAGCTGGCCTGGAACTTCACTAGGTAGACCAGGCTGGCCATGAACTCAGAAATCTGCCCATCTCTGTCTCCCAAGTGCTGGGGTTAAAGGTGTGTGCCACCAGGCCTGGCTTCAAAAGAACTTTTAAACATCCAGTCATGCTCTTTTCAAGTGGCCTCACTTTGTACAGATCACAGCTTAGGCGGTGTGGTGTCTAGGGGTGGCATTCACAAATAGACTACATCTTGTGATGGACCCCAAAACAGAGTAAGTAGGCCTGGAGATGAGATGGGGCCCACAGTGGAGACTGCAGCAAGGCCATCTGTGCAAAGTGACAGATGGACAAGGGGTTGGCATCTTCTGTTCCAAGCCTCCGACACCTGTTCCCTCCTTCACAACATAAAGCTGCATGTCCTTTCCTTCCTGCATTTTCTCCTGAATGAAATGATTTCAGTAACCCAGTGTGATGGCTACCCCAGCCTGTCATCCTAGTATTCAGGAGGCTAAAGCAGGGGGACTGCCACAAGTTCAAGACCAGCCTGGGCAACACTGCCAGACCCTCTCTGAGTAGAGATAGAAGACAGATAGATGATAGATTGATAGATAGATGATAGATAGATGATGATAGATAGATAGATAGATAGATAGATAGATAGATAGATAGATAGATAGATAGATAAAAATGATAAGTGGATGGATGGAGAGATATATAGATGATAGATGGATGATGCATGGACAGATAGATGATGGATGGATGGATGGATGGATGGATGGATGGATGGATACATAGATTGGATGGAGGATGATGACAGGTGATGGATGGATGGAAAGATGATATAGATGGATGATGATGATGACAGAGATCGATAGGGGATAGAAATGGATGATGATGATAGAGATCGATAGATGATAGAAATGGATGATGATGACAGACGACAGGTGATAGAAATGGATGATGATGATAGAGATCGATAGATGATAGAAATGGATGATGACAGACGATAGGTGATAGAAATGGATGATGATCATAGAGATCGATAGATGATAGAAATGGATGATGACAGACGATAGGTGATAGAAATGGATGATGATGACAGAATGATAGGTGATAGATATGGATGATAATGATAGAGATCGATAGCTGATAGACGGCTTGGGAACGCAGCCTTGGCTACGTATGAACGCCACAGGAGGGGATGGAGCGGAAGCGAGGCTGAACCAGACTGGACACCATTGTGACGGTGGCGAACAAGCCGGACCCAAAAGAAGACAGACAGACTCAGTTGAGTTGGCTGACAAGAAGTGAGAGGGGGCACGGAGCCCTTCCGTCCACGTATCCCTGCGTCGGCCTCATCTCAACACGGCCGAGCGGAAGACTCGACCACAGACAGCAGTCCTCGCCGTCGTCCCTGCGCGCTCCCCGAGTGCGCGTGCGCTCGCTCCACAGGCCTCGGCGCGACCCCGGTGCAGCTGTGCGCGTGCGCGCCCAGTGCTTTGGTGCGTGGGGAACGCGGCGGGCTCCGGCCCCAGGGTGTGCGCCTGCCAGGAGCCGGGAGGCCGTGGGGCGGGGCTGGGGCGGGGCTTGCTCCGGCCGCCGGTACATTTGCATTTCTGGCGGGAAAGCCGTGCGCGACCGAGCTCGCGTCTCCGGCGCCATTTGCAACCGCCGTCCGTCCTTGGTGGCCCTGAGCTGGAGTGCGCGGATCCAGGTACGCCCGGCCCGTGTGCAGTAGGGGCCTTGCCAGAGCCGCCCGGATATGCGGCTGTACCCCTACCGGAATCCAGTAGCAGACCCCGTTAGACCTGGGGCACGGCCTATCAGAACCTTCTAGAAACTTCTCATGGCCTTGTGGAGTGCTCGCGTTCAAGGGAAGCCCAGGCTAGCCTCGAACTTGTGGCCCTCTCCCTTGGTCTCAGGATGACAGCTCCCCCCACCCCCATGCCCAGCCACAATCTTCTAGAAAGTCCCTCCCATTTCTCCCTCAAAATCTGGGGCCGGAGAGCTGCTGGCTCACCCACATGGCAGCTAACAAACTCCCTAAGTCCAGTTCCAGGAGATCCCTCTCCCTCTTCTGACCTCCGTGGGTATTGCATGCACAGGTGCACTTACATACATGCAGGCAATAAGCTCATACACATAAAATAAAAATAATAAATAAAAACCAGGCATGGTGGCACATGCCTTAAATCCCAGCACTTGGGAGGCAGAGGCAGGTGGAGCTCTGAGATTGAGCCCAGCCTGGTCTACATAGCAAGTTCCAGGCCAACTGGGGCTACAGAAGACCGTGTCTCAAAAAAAAAAAAAAAAAGTAAATTTAAAAATAAATAATATTAAATGTGTCCAGGAAATGTGCAGCCTGCAGGGGACCCTTGGCCCCAGGTGCCCTGTCAGCCCTAGAGGCACTTCAGCCTAGCACCTGGGAGAATTACTGGTAATTGCCGCCCCCCCCCCTTTCTCTTGAAAGACTTTGGCTATTCTGGTTGTAATGAAGGCAGAACAGAGCACTGTCAGAGCACAGAGGAGGAATGCCCAGGTCCCCAGGAGCCTGTGAGTAAGGGTCAAGTCCACAGACAAGGACCGGCCTGGAGGGAACAGGGTCGGGACTAGAAACCAGGGGAGCAGCTCCCCGGCCATGAAGAGTGAGGGACCTGGGACTCAGCTGAAAGGGAAAAAATGACAAAAAGAGACTTGCCTGGAGGCAGGAGGGTCATAAGTTCAAGGCCAGCCAGCCTAGGCAACTAAGTGTCATCCTGTCTCAAAAAGGAAAGAAAAAGGACTCGGGGTGTGGCTCAGTGGTAAAGCCCCCGCCTAGACTCCCCAGTGAGGGGCTGGGGTGTGGCTCAGGAACACAGCCCCTGCCTAGAATACCCCAGTGAGGGGCTGAGGTGTGCCTCAGAAACAGAGCCCCTGCCTAGAGTTCCCCAGTGAGGGGCTGGGGTGTGGCTCAAGGGTAGAGCCCCTGCCTAGAATCCCCCATTGAGGGGCTGGGGTGTGGCTCGGGTAGAGCCGCTGCCTGGCATACATAAGCTCTATATCTAATCACCAGTATGCTTTTTACCAAAAATAAGGCATGCACGACCCGGCTGCACTTACCTACATGCAGGCAATACACACATACACATAAAATAAAAATAAATAAAATATTTTTTAAAAAAGAAAATACTTCTCACAGGAAACCTCAAAGAAAAGAGATTAACATTTTTTTTTACTATACTTGTAACCATAGATAATAATGTAAATTTTGTACAATAAAATCTTATTTCTGGGCCGGGCGTGGTGTTGCATGCCTTTAATCCCAGCACTCAGGAGGCAGAGGCAGGTGGATCTCTGTGAGTTAAAGGTCAGCCTGGTCTACATAGTAAGTTCCAGGACAGCTGGGGCTACAGGGAGACCCTGTCTCAAAAAGACCAAAAAAAAAAAAATCTTATTTCCTTAAAAAAAAAAGAAAAAAGGCAGTGCACTTGAGGGACCCCTGTGTCATTACAGATGGTGGGCATGGCCCTAGTCCCGGTATCCCAGGGTCGTGGGAGTGCTGGAGGCACAGAAGAGGAGGCTGATTCTAGCCTAAAAGCAACCCTCCAAATCCTGGATGAAGTGGTCAGAACCCCGCTCTGGGCAGTTTGGGATTCAGTCCAGGTGGAGTGAGAGATGTTTTCATTTAGGGTTTTTTTTTTGTTGTTTTGAGACAAGGTCTCCTTATAGCCTCAGCTGGCCTGGAACTCATCATGTAGACCAGGCTGGCCTCGAACTCACAGAGATCCACCTGCCTCTGCCTCCCAAGTGCTGGGACTAAAGGTGTGCGCCACCACTCCTTTAATGTTTCTAAAGAAGAGAAAAGGGGCTGGACAGATGGCTCAGTCGTTAAGAGCACTGGCTGCTCCTACAGAGGACCCAGGTTCGAGTCCCAGCACCCAAGTGGTAGCTAACAACCATTCATAACTCTAGTTCAGAGGATTCAGCACCTTCTGACCTCCTTGGGCATTGTACAACACAGGTGCACTTACACACATGAAGGCAGTACACTCATACACATAAATAAAAATAAATTTTAAAGAGAGAGACAGAAAGGCTAGGAGTGTTCCACAGACCACAGTAGGAACAGCAGACAACTTTATGAAGTGTGCACTTCAGAGTTGCTGGAACATGAAGCCCACAGTTCGGGGAGGGAATGCACTGGCCCAGGCCACCCGGCTCCTCCATTGCTAGGCTCTATAGCAGTCTCTGTCCTCAGGTGGTAAGAAGCCACATACAGGCACTGAGGAGGTGAAGGGGGGTACAGCTCTGCCACTGCTGGGAATGGACTGGAACCTGGGAGGAGGCTGTGATATGGGCCCAGCCAGAGACAGGGTCACCCTGAGGCTGGCAGGTCTGTGAGGGAAGAGAGAAAGAAGGGCACGGGGTGGATGGAGTCTCTGAGCAGGACAGACCAAGCTGGGGACTTGATAGGCTGTAGGGAGTTGAGGAGGAGGCTACCCCACCCTGGGGGCAGCAGCTCACCCACCCCTTTTCCTCTTTGATCTCCTCAGGCCCCATGTTGCCATCCCACACCTCAGATGCATAAAAACAGGTTGGAACTGGAGCTGCCAGCTCTGGATGGGGGTGGCAAACAGGTTCTGAGAACCCCAGGGCCTGGGGCAGAGGTGGGTGGGTCCCCACCAGAGGCTGACTAGTCTAAGGAACCATCCTCTCCCTGTCTTTTCAGGAGCCGTCTGGACAGCCTCTCCCTTCCCCAATCCCTCCTGGCCCTGGAGGGAGGCTAGTAGCGTCAGCAGCTGCAGAGCTGGAGGAGTGGTCCATGGACCTGCCAGGAGGCCGGGCTGGTGGCCCCGCTGCAGAAAGTAGGTGTCTGCCTGGAGGAGGAAGAGGGGCTGGGGGTCAGGCTGGGATAGGAGAGGAGCTTGGGTAGCAGGACAAGGAAGGCAGGAGTGCTGGATGGAGGGCTCAGTGTCCACCAATTTCCCACCATCCGTCCCCATGTTGGGCAGGAATGCGGGATGGCGGGCTCAGTGTCCACCGATTTCCCACCACCCGTCTCAGTGGTGGGGAGGAGTGCAGGATGGCGGGCTGAGTGTCCACCGACTTCCCACCACCCGTCCCCATGGTGGTCAAGAGTGCGGGATGGCAGGCTGTGTCCACCGACTTCCCACCACCGGTCCCCATGGTGAGCAGGAGTGTGGGATGGCGGGCTAAGTGACCACCGACTTCCCACCACCCATCTCCATGGTGGGCAGGAGTGCCGGATGGTGGGCTGTGTCCACCGACTTCCCACCACCTGTCCCCATCTTATGCTCTTCAGTGGGTCTTGTGAGCACAGAAGCCACTTCACACTGTGCCATTCACTGAGCACATTCCCTCCTCTGTACACTCTGCTTCCTCTATTCAGATCTTGGCCCAGTGTCACCTGTTACTTTGAGTAAACTGCTGCATGGCCACCCCCACCCACCCCCACCCATCACCCC